>NC_041806.1:19734487-19806987 GCF_900964775.1 Scleropages formosus
TGTGTGTGTGTGTGTGTGTGTGTGTGTGTGTTAGATGATTTTTCAGGCTCAGATGGTGTTTCTAACAGTTAATCCAGGAAGTTGTTGGGCTTTTTTTTTCTTTATACCTGTAAATTTGAGCCCAGGCAAGGTAATCATTTACCTAAGCAGTGTTTGTGGCTCATGCACATCCTGGTGTAGAAATCAGAACGGTAGAAAAGGGTTTGTGAAACGTCCCGTTCGGCTTTTAAATACAGCAAGGCAACGAGCACCAATTTGACGCCTTTTTCAGCGCTTTAACTCTTGTAAGCGCCGTCTGCATGAAATGACATTTATTTTTTAACATGGCTGTCAGATGCGGAGTATTGAAATATGAATTGATTCATTTTTTTAGTGCAAAAGTGGCGCATACACACGTTTTTGTGCCTATGTGGTCGGTAGTACCTCATGTAGCCCACAAAGTCAGTGATCATTTCCTGGGCATCATAGACTGAATTATTGAGCTGCAAATGGTGGTAGAAGCTGTCTGATCCGCTGCATTCGGCGCGAAAGCTTAAATACAGATCTGTGTGTGTTCAGCTTCCCTCGAAATAAGGACTGAATAAATGACATAAGGGCTCTGTTAAGGTTATTGAAATATTACTTGTATACAGCAGCAGGTAATCTGGCTGGAAAACAGCTGTTCTTGTGGAAAGAGGCATCTAACTTAATTTTTTTGCTGGTGGCAAATTAATGAATCACAAATTTTGGTCAAATAGGGCTGTGAAAATATGTTGCATTATGGTATGTGGGAGGTAATGGGGGGGGCAGACATCTGCAAGTGCCGAGCTCCCATTTTTTTGCAGTTCGACAAGGTGCTAGTTAAACTCGGGTTTTCACCGTGTCCAAGGACCGCACCTCGCATCGTTCTTCTGCGGCGTGTACGTAACATTCGATCCGCATACAAGATTCGGGGCAAAGTGCCGCAGGTGAGTCGTAAACGTAATCTGAATTGGAACGTGAACAGCGGTCCGAATGTAGTCTCGGCATGTAAGGCGGAGGGCGAAAGGAACGTCCTAGAGGGATTTTTATTGCGTTGACAGGTCCCCTCGTAGCTGCCGTCCAGCTGGAGGTCTGGGCCGCATCCAGCATGCTGTGCGCGGTGCTGCTCGGGTCATATTCTGAATCTGAATGCGCACAAGGCTGGCTTTGTTTATGCGTTGGGGGGGGTGGGGTTAGTGCGAGAGTGTCACGTTGAGTCCCTTTCTGATGACTCAGGCAGGACTGTGGTTCCTGTTGCACTTCCTCTGGGTTCGCTCCTTCGTCAGGGTCCAGCTGGATGAAGGTGGACCGTCGCCATGGCGATCTTCCCTCGTCGTGACCATGCCATGATGGTTGGGTGTCACGCTGTTTTTATTTTTTTTTTTCTTCAGTAAAATGTGATGTGCAGCCTCCAAATAGGAAAAGCCAGGCGTCAAGCCTGCTATGGCTTAACTTTTTTTCTTTTTAAACTTGAGAAAGTGCTGGGCTTGTTTAAGCCTGTTGCGTCAAAGTTTTTTCCTGACGTTTGCCACCTTTCTTATTGTATTGTTTTTGGTTCCATGATCTCAGGGGGTTTTTTTTTTTTTTTTTTTTTTTTTTTTGCACCGTGCTTCACAGGAGGAAGGTTTTTCTGTCCTGACCCTGACCAGGTGGCCTGCCCCAGGCCGCAGTGTGTTGGTTCAGGGTGTTCGACTCCTTTTGGCTTTTTTTTTCTCCTCTCCTTCTCCCCCTCCTTCCTCTTTCTTATAACTTTCCTGGGCTTGGAGGGCTGGCTCTTCTTTTTTTTTCTTTCTTTGTGGAGAGAAGCTGCAGGCTGGCAAGTGCTCTGACAGGAAACCACGGCAGCAGGGGCGGGGACACCCTGCCCTGGGGGGCGGCTCTGATTGGTTGCTTGGTGGAGGACGACATGATCAAAGGGGTGGAGTGTAGCAGAAGCCCGCCCCCTCACCCTCACCCCCACCCTCTCTCTTAAAAGTTTCCATTGTGGGGAAAGCTTGTGCGCCAGGGCGAGTGTTGCAAGCCAGCACCTTTTTTTCTTTTTTTTTAAATGGCTTTTTTTTTTTTAGCCCACATTCACAATGTGTGTCATTCACTACCTTCCTTTAAGATGATGAAGTTGGAAACTTGATTTAGTTCATAAGCAAAAAGAGTCAGCAGTGAACGTTTCCCCCTCCACCTCCCTTTTTTCATCTCGTGTGCGACACCGCGCCGGCCCTATGTTCACGTGCCATTGTCTCTATGGAAAATTACTGCCACTCCACACGTGGGGCTTTTTGAAAAACTTGACCACCATCATCGTGGTAGGCCAGCCCTCTGCCGCCAGACGCCAAATGCGTCCGGATTGTAAAAACACATTTATAAAAATTTCTGGTACCGTGAGAACTGGTGTGAATGACCCCCTGCTGGTCTAATTTTTTTAAACCTTTTATTCAATTTAAGAACACACATCTTGAGAAGTTGATGGTGTATGTAATATCAGTTTTGTCCTCCCCATTTATTAATTTAGCTGACACTTTCCTTCAAACTGACTTATAAATTACCTATATTGATTTACCTGTTTATATGATGGACTTCTTTTTTTCTTTACCCTATCAGTTTAGGGTATGTACTTTGCTCAACAGTACTATTTAAAAAAAGTGGTATTTCAGTTCAAAGGATGTAGTGCCAACCACTGCACTAATCTACTGCCCTGTATAAAGTGCTAAAAAATACTGAAATGTGTGAAGTAAAAATGTGTCCACCCAGAATGCCTCGTGCCGCCTCTTCATGCCCTGTGTCATTCTTTACCCCCAAGGTTTAACGCACACGCCACGCTCCGACAAATCAGAACTCTCCTTCAATATGAAGGACGGGGAAACGTACCTCAAGTATGTAAAGGGCATGAAGGAATTCCTGAAGATGTACGACGACGACAAGCAGGAGGACGCGCTCAAGTATGAGGACTGTGGAGGTAGGTTCTCGCCGTCTTTCGCGAAGGATGGCCACAGTAAGCAGCTGCGAGAAATTCTGCTCCGTGTAGTATCTTGCGGTGCTCCTACAAGTAAGGTATGTGTGAAGGAGCAGACTTGCGGGTTTCACTGGGCTTTTTGTGCTCCCTGTGGTCCTGATGCACCTTTGACTGAACCTAATTTAGACTGCATTCCAGCCCACGGGGCCTGAAGTCACAAACATTCATCTGGATGAATATGGACAGATGTTTTTGCCATCAGTCTCCAAAGAGTGCCTGTCATCTTCAGGTCTGGGGTACCTTTCTGAAGTAGTAACCTCATTTCTCATGGAATGCTAATGGCAGCATTGGTTAAACTAGTGAAGGTTTCAGTCAAATGAAGCCCGTTTGAATAATTTTGAACCACGTATGGTGTTTTTTATACCAAGCCAAGTTCACACCTCCAGAGACTGGATTTTCAGATGTTCCTGTTACCTAGGACCTTAATGGCAGCCCTTCAAGCCACAGTGTTTAGGTGGGTTGGGGTTCAAATCATAAAAATTCAAGAGCCATCGCTTCAGCCTATCAATTATGCATTCTTTGCATTTGCCGATGGTTTCGTAGCCATCCGAATGAGACAAATATTTGGCTTGTATCTAGAGGGTCATCGTTGACTTCAGGCAGTCGTTTCCATTTTCCTCAGAGACCCCTGGGGAATACAAGAATAGAGGTGACTTGGAGAGCGACGTGGGGGTGAGGAAGGCCTGCCGCTTCCGGAGACAGTGGTTGGAGTCCTGCTCCGGCTTGCAAGACGAACACTTTGGATTCAGTGAAGGGAAGCCCTGCCTGATTGTCAAGCTCAACCGGATCGTCAACTTCAGGCCCAGGGTAAAGGGTTTCAAACTAGAGCTTGTCTAGGGTGAAAGGTCTTGGTCAGCAAGCTTTCCTGATAAAGGCATGATGCATGATCTTGGGTTGCAGTGAAGGACAGGCACCTATCCCTACCTCATGTTCAGCTGAATGGTATGCCCTGCCAACTTGACACCTGTGGAGCTTGTACTGCAGCGGCTCAGTTTCTCACCAGCTTCAACTTTCCCTTCCAGCCTCCCAAATCCAACGACAGCATCCCTGAGGATGCCCAGTCAAAGGTGCAGCCCTACCTGATCCCCCTCTTCTGCACCAACAAGGTATGCTAGGACATAGAAGCCCTCCAGAGCTGTGCTTAGTTTGTCAGGGTGGTCTTGGACAGCTCATCAGCTCTTCTCTAAGTGTAGTTCAACTTTTTTTTTTTTTTTTTTTTTGCAGAGGGAAGAGGATGCTGGAAAAATTGGTGAGATCAAGTACTATGGTTTCAGCGGTGGGTTCCCCCTGCAGTACTATCCCTACTACGGCAAAGCCCTGCACCCACAGTACCTCCAGCCACTCGTGGCTGTCCAATTCACCAACCTCACCGTGAACACAGAGCTGCGCATTGAGTGCAAGGTCTTTGGTGAGAACATTAACTACAGCGACAAGGACCGTTACCAGGGACGCTTTGACATTAAGATCACAGTGAACTCATGACCTCAGCTATATAAATGGCTTACTCTGCCCCCATTTCAAAACCAACAAATAATTAAGAAAGTGGAAGGAGAGGAAAAAAAACCTAGTCTTGAACAAACTGTCATAAATACGGGACCTACACTTAATCTGTATGCTTTACACTAGCTTCTCTGCATCTATTTTAGGGTTAGATTGTAAATTACGGAGTAGCAATAGCAAAGTATTTATTCTACTGTAAATGAGAATATTCCTTGAGCCATGGGACATGTTCATTTATTACTGTAAATTATAATTCCACTACTGATGTAGCGAGCAGTGTTTCTGTCCCTAAGTATTGCTGCCTTGTGTGGTTTCTATATATTTTTGGAGTGTACAGTAGTTGCATACAATGGTCCTTTACAAGCCATGTCGTAATTTCTGTTCTTACATGAGCAAGCTTTAGTGGTCCAAGGTGTGTGTGCCTGTCTGTGTGTGCGAGTGTATGCATACGTATACTTACTAACTGAAACTACGGGGATGGTACGCTCTGATCCTTCTAGGGCCGCGTGGAAGAAAATGACTGCACTCCGTGAAACTCTACCTTATTTTTTCTTTTTTTCCGTCTTCTAGTCTGATTGCGTGAGATTTTTACAATTTCTTTTGAATCACTATTCAATGTGGGACAAGGGGGTCTTATTGCGCTTTGTTTTTGGGAGGGGGCTTTTAATTCCTTTAAAGCTTAAGGTTTTGTGTAGAGTTTCGTGTCCAGCCTGTGATGCTGTCGTCTTAATGTCGACGGTGACTCAGTGCTTTAATTAAAACAAAAAAGTTTTGCTGGAGACATCACATGACGTGGTGCAACTTTCTAATGAATGTTTTAGCCATTTACATGGTGGAAGAATTTTATATTTATGCAGTTGTACATTTTTTTTCTTTTTTTTTTCTGCAGGAAAAAGTAATGTATACATAAAATACCAAAGTCACCGGTCAAAGGTTATTAGAATTTTATCGGAAGCAATGCAGTACCCTGTGTAATTGGATGTTTGTTGGTGTTAAAGTACAAGTCAATGTTGAACATCAGACTTATGAGGAGTCAATCTGCTCTTGTCATTCATTTAATCTGGGTAAAACTTAAACAAATAAAAAAAATTAAAGTGGTGTAACTCGTCATGTCTCTTTTAATCCTTTGGAGGAGCTTGAAGGAAAATTGAACCGTAAAGAGGAGAAACATTGACACCTGCAAGTAGACTTTTTTTTTTTCCTCTTTTTTTGACCACTAGGTTTATATATTAAATGTCAAGAGAACCTTTTTGCTTTCTCCTGGTTGGGAGATGAATGTAAGAGTATTCAGACTTAATGCAGCAACATAATGTGGCTCCTAAGTGAAATGCAATAAAGGCATATTCATATTCCAAAGTCATACAAAAGCTGCTTGCATTGGCTGGTTCCTGTCCCTGGAAATAACTGGCAAATGATTAACAAGGAACTGCTTGGCCATTGGCCCAAAGAATCAGGCGCTAAAAACAATGATGGTTGGCAAGTCAGACCCACTGGGCCAAACAATGGCTTTTGTTTGGGGTTTTTTTTTTTTTTTTTTTTTTTTTTTTTTTTTTCCCCCCCCCCCCCCTCTCCTCCCTTCTCTCTCTCCTCTGTTCAAAAGCTATTTGTTGCTGTTCCACTCCAGACTTGAGTCATGGGATGTCTGTTACAGAACAGCACTGGGCTATTTCTCAGATGCTTTCAGAACAGACCTTGGTCTGTTGGGGGTGGGAAGCTTGACCAGGATGTAGTTACCTACTGACCAAAGATGACTCTCACCTAATGGGATGAATTAATCCTCGAACCCTGGAGATTGTCATATTCCTGATTGAGAGCTTTCATTTCATTCAAAGTTCATTTTTTTTTTTTAAAATGAGGCCATGTTTTTCAGGCCCTGCACAGTGGATGCAAACATTTCCCAAATTAGTGCATAGTTTAAACTCATTTGGTTCTGTGCTCAGCTCTCATGAGGAATCCCATACAAGGGGGAAGTGCTATAGTAGCTTATAAAAACATGTACCCTTTTTTTCATGCAACTGGTTTCAGTATAACTGTATTTCTGCTCATTACTAGGTCATTTCACTTCTAGTAGGGGAGGGACAGCAGTTTTGGTAGACTGCAACTTGGTTTTGCTTTTGTTATTTCAGCCAGCAGCAGTTTTTGGAAGGAACAGTTCAGTCCCGGAGCAGCGTACTTGATTTTAGACAACACGCTGGTGTGAAACATTTCAATGATGGAAACCATCATGAAAACTGCAGGCAATGGAAAAGATTAGTGTATATTAAAAAAAAAAAAAAAAAGCCAGTTGCATCGACTGCTTTAGAAACCGTTGGCAGTGCAGCTGTTTCACAGCTTTCAGGTTGTCATGCAAAGTGGGATAAGGATTGCTCGATTAAAAACCAAGTACTCGGTTTAAAATGAGTGAAAAGGGAGTTGAAGCCTGGACAGAACATGTAGACTGTTCCACCCCTGCTGCAAAGGAGCTTTTTTTTATTGCAATTGCTCTAATTCAGAAAGAGGATGGCAAAACACTCACCAGTGAAGCACTTTTTCAAAATGACAACCATGCAGTTTAAAACACAAGCTGTCCAGGGTCAGGTTAAACCAACAGTTTTCTTAAAAATGATAATATAAATAAGAGACTTTAAAAAGGTACTGCTTTCCTCTACTGTTAGTACTGGGTTTCCTCCTCACAGTTAAAAGTACCCTTTCTTCCAATGCTGCTCAAAACACATTTAAAATATAAAAATCCATGAGCAAAATAATGCTTTGCACAAGTAGGTATTGATGATATACAGTATAATTGATGATTATTTCCATTATCAAATAATTGATTATAATCAATTGAAAGGCAAGACTTTTTTTGTAATTGTATTTTTATAACAAATATCTCAATATGCTGGTGGTGTTATTGTCATGTATAAAAACGCTTCGTTTCGGTATGTTAATTTTAGGAGACATTTTTCATCTGGGAGTCTTTTTTTTTTTTTTTTTTTCCCCGTGGGAAATAATGGTAATTCAGCACCTCTCACAATGGGAATAAAGTGGTTTTACAGGACAAATTCAATACTTAAAAAGTAGCTGTAATAGCTTTTGAATAAGATACACAATATTACTTCCAGTAGCATCTGCCGGGGGGGCTTTAGAATCTTCTATTTTACTTATAAAGTCCATTTTCCCGCATTGACTAATGAAAGAGGTCTTCTCATTAACGCAGAGTATTATTTTGGTATTTGTGAAAAGAGGGGGCTCGACTGATCCCAGCAGTTAGCTATGATTTGTAGAGTTTCGATGTGAATGTAATGTGCTGGTCCCAGCCAACCCCTCACCCCACTTTCAAAAAAGCAATTATGGCCCCCCCAGGTAGAGATGCTTGGCTTTAACACGGTCACCCCAAGAGCTGCTCAGAATTCTGTCCATGTGGTCCTGCAGCGGAAAGGGAAATAAACTGGCAAGGAAGGTACGGCTAACAAAGCGATGGTTGATATTTCTCGGAATTGCGCTCAAAAATGCTTCCAGAGCCTTGTTTAACCTTTTCCTCCGTTTTCACGGCTCTGCTTCAAAGGCAATCTTGGGCCTATTTGTGAGCTGAGAAAATAGGAGAAATGGCAAAATTATGCACTTAATGAAAATAACCTCTGGTTGAACGTACCGCAGGTGCCGGACGCTGAATCATTCGTATTCGGGCGGATCCCGCTTTTCCCTCCCTTTTTCGCTGAACTCGAGAGCAGAGGAGGTATGAGGCCAACGGTCAGTTCGGTGTGGTTCCTCCTGGAAATACCGCATTTCGTTTGTGATGAAAATTTCTCCGAAATGATCTGAGCTCTTGCGGCGTGAAAGTCATTAATTAACGTAGCCTTTCTCCAAACTAGGTTTCCATGCTAAGCACTTTACCGTTATTTACGCTTTTATACATGTGGGTATATTTTACTGGTGCAGCTCAGGGTTAGTACCTTGTTCAGGGAGGTGGGACTCGGAGCTGCTCTTCTAATCACTATGACACCTGCCGCTTAGTTCACCTTCATCACTGCTCGCTTTTACTCGCGCACGTTAACTCTTTTCTATGGTTAGCCTATATTTCCCTCCGCTAAATTGCACACACAATAATTTCTCCTGTCTCCAGATAATGCAATAATTCCTTGAAATATGTTAAACAGTTGAGACGCCTGCCTTTAGGAGGTGGCCACACACGATCCAATGGTAATTTTCTTCCGTAGATAACCAGGGAGTGGTACGGGTCGGTGAGACCGCTGACAGCCTGAGAAAGGCAAATGGGTAACAGTTAAATCTGCATAATAGTACTTCATCTCAAAATATTGTTTATGATTTGAGTCTCAAACAACAATGGATTATACCCTGAACCAGTGTCACACCACTGCAGTGTAATTGAGGCAGGCAGCAAACATATAATTAAGTTGTGAGTCTTGCTGAAGTTTTTTGCTTTGTGTGGGTAAAAGAAATTATTATTAATATTATTCTTATTCTAATATAAAATTACCATATTATATAATACTGTTATTATAATATATGTACTATAATAATGAATAATTTTCTTCTTATTATTGGGCTAATAATAATAATAAAAAGAAGAATAATAATACATTTATTTATCATTTCTTATTTTTTTTAATAGACCTCAGCTGGCCCCAAACACAAATCATGTGCAGATATGTGTTGCTATTAAAAACTCTTTATTCCTGGAGAAACACGGTGGTGCAGCGAGTAGCACTGCCACCTTATACTGCTTAGGATGGTGAAGTTCTCCCCGTGCCTGTGTGGATTTCCTCCAGGTGCTCTGGTTTCCCACCACAGTCCAAAGACGGGCATTTCAGGTGAATTGGAGACTCTGAATTGCTCTTAGTGTGGCTACCGTGTGATGGACTGGCATCCAGTCCAGGGTGTACCTTTCCTCAAGCGCCCAGGAGTATGCGCCAGATCACTGCAACCCTGATCAGAACGAACGGTTATTGAAAATGGCTGGATTATTATTATGATTTTCATACTTGTTCATTATTGTTAAATAATTACAATTTTAGGATTATTATTCATTATCGCTACTTTGTAACTATATATAGTCTGTGTGTGTATAAATTCAAGTTTATTTTCTGTTTGCTTCTACAACATGTATTTAATACTGTTGCTCTTTCAGCCTAAATCTAAAGTGGGACATTAAATGGACTCTTTGGTTGCATTTGGTGTCGCAGCGTGAGGCGACTCCGGATTTGTTTTTATTGCTTTCTTTTGTGTTTGCTGGCCCACGTTTGAATGGAAGCTCAAAAGTGTAACAAATTTGATAAACAAATGAAGGTAGAAATGGTAGAGAAGATTGATGGTGTTTGCAGCTCGGGTCGGTGATTCAGATCATGTGATGATGTCACCACGAACGGCGATGAAGCGTTTGCAGTCCGAATGCCAAGCTGGGCGAACGCCTGAACATCTGAACAAATGAAGCTGCTCTTTACGGAGCCATATGTTCTGCCGCGAAACATTTGTATGAACACGTTAATTGATATGGAGCGCGAAAGAAAAGAGGTTAGAAATCGATGGATACGGTCAAGACTAAAAGGCCTGACTGCCGGAGCTTTCCCGGCCCGAGACGGCTCACTGTAATAATATTAGTAACCCTCAGATGACCCTCGGTTGAGCAGCTAAATGTCATTTTAATGAGCTCATGTGGAGAGTTGATGTTCACACACCAGCTGATGTTCACACAAAGACTGTCAGCCCGTGTTGGGAGTAATCAGGCCTGACGTTTGTTTCAGAGCTGACGCCCAAAAAAGTAGTGGGAGGTGAACCTTTCTGGATTTAGCCACGGCCTTCCTAGAATCGCTGCTCATGCTGCACCGAATAGAAACGGGACGGGGGCGTGACCCTCTAATTGCTGGTGAGCAGCAGTCCGCACGCATTCTGGAGACATCTTTTACACTGCGTTACAGCGAGTAGCGCTGCTGTCTCACAGCGCCTGGGTGGTGCGAGAGGACGTGGGTTCGATCCCCGCTCAGTCTGTGTAGAGTTTGCATGTACTCCCTGTGTCTGCGTGGGTTTCCTCCGGGTGCTCTGGTTTCCTCCCCCACTCCAAAGACATCCTGTTCAGGTTCTCCCACAGTGTGTGAGTGACAGAGAGAGTGCGTTCCACCGATGTATGGATGAGTAATCCAGTGTAAGTAGTGTATCTAGCAGTGTAAGTCACCACGGTGAATAAGGTGCGTGGTGCTGATGACACTCCATAGAGTTCAGTGGAAGTCACTTTGGAGAAAAGCACCTGCTAAATAAATAAATGTACCTAAATAAAACCTATTAACTGCGTTCTAAATTTAAAGCTGATTAAATAAAGTCTATTTCAGGGTATTTTAATTAACAATGGAAAGAATTATTTTATACTGTGTTATTCATGATCTGTGGGCGGAGGAATTAAAGATTACTTTATTATTACTCGCTAATCTTTAGACCTACAACGGCTCGAAAACTATAAACTAGTCACTGGCTCATAAAAAGTCATTATGCTGGAAATATTTATGAATTCATAAAACAATTCCGCTGCCTTGCGGTGCTTTTTTTCTGATGCCTGGAAAACAGCCTGTGACTCCATGTAACCCGATCGGTCAACAGCCGTATCCACCCTCCCTGCCTCTTACGTCACGTCTACGCAAAAGGACATTCACTCTGATTGATTTCGATGTGTTGTAAAACAGCAGCATGGGAAAAAAAAAAAAATATTTCTTAACAGTTCCTTACTTTGTAAACCTCTTCCCGGCTTATTGTTCCAAAAGATCCTTCGTTCAGAACCTCTTGTATGAAGGGAGACTAGAGACTAGAGACCAGAGTCTACAGTCTAGTCTTCTCACAGGGGTTCCACTGACGACAGCTCTGTGCCTTTAACAGCCCTACTATCAGACAAGCAGTCCAGAGAATGTCAATAGTGGTGCCACTCTGACGTTGGGATGGAATGGGAACAACTGAACACCCACCCCACCCCCATGGAGGCGGGGCTATTAGAACACTGTCCCTCTAGGATCTCTGCCATCCTGCCAAGGACGGGTTTTTCCTGATGCGAGCCTGCAACCTCCATTTCTCTGTCTCCCTCTCTCTCCGTCGCTGGCCCTTCTGAGATCATCTGCGTCCAGTTTGCAGCAACGCTCTCCTTTCCGTCTACGTGCACCAAAGAGATCGAGCAATCAATTACTCTAAGCGCTGAGGAACTGGCGCTGCGGCTTAAAGTGTCCCTTTGGTGATGCCGGCATCCCAGGAGGCTGTGTGTCGGTGTCTCTTGAGTGACCCAACAAAAAAGCTTCCAGGGCCACCTTGGTGACCCAGCAGCACAGACCATTGGCTCTCACCGATGTACGGATGCAAGAGACAAATAATTTGCACAATCAAGGCCCCAGGGCCCACTGGAAATGTCCCCAGAGCCCATTTCCATGGTTACCCCAAGACCTCATAGGCATCCTCTGGTCCATGGTATCATTCTACCCAGTACAGCACACAGCTAAAAACATCACTCCATCTAGAGCACCATTTCTTATTTGTTGTGTTATCTGTGCTTTTAATGTCATTCTGTGATTTATATGACAGCTTATTAACCGGAGAACGTTTTGAACAGACGTTTTAAAATGCAACAAAAAGTGTAAAACTGAATCTATTTTTGTCTCCTAAAAAAAAATAAATAATGCTGGCCTGTTTTTCTAACGTCCCAATGCAAAGTTAAAAGCCCATTACGGTAGGCGTAACCAGAACCGACGAAGGCAACTGATCGCCATTAGACGTCCGCTTCGGAAAGAGAGCAGAATTAAACTGATGGAGATTTTTAATGTAAATACCGGTGTGAAAAGGGTTTTTGTGTCTCACAGAAATACAATGATGAATGACTTATTTACCCCATGGGTATATCCAGCCAATGTGTAAACGGCCTACCCCTAACCATGGGCGCCCTAACAAAGGGACAGCCTTTGGGGACCAGATGGCTGTGGGCTGGCTGTCTGCTGGTTTTCAGACACCTGGTAGAGACATACTGCACAATCTGTCTTCATACCAAATGTACATGATTCTTTGTTTCGGCATAAATACGCCCCGGACGAAATCACCGGCGTGCCATTCATTCACTTTCCAAAACAAAATTTACACGTTATTATTAGGAAGGTGATCAGGAATCATGGATAATGTGACAAAGTTTTATGCAGCTACTCGCGTGATGAATATCGGTTCATACGGTGGAAAGAAACGAACTGCACTTAAGAATCACGCATCTGCATCTAAGTGTCTCTTTCTCCTAATGTAATGGACACATTGTATTTTCTACGAGATGTACGTCGCTTTGGAGGAAAGTGTCTGCTAAATGAATAAACGTAGATGAATGGCTGGGCCCGCATGCGCTCTGTCACGTGACCCGCAACATGCTTCACGTCCACCCAGATCCAGCTCGAGTGTCACAGGACCTCCACGCTCGTCACGTGCCTGCAACGCGGGTGTTTTTCCTTTAGGGGAAAAACAATTCTTTTTGGAGATATATACATATAAACATTTACGCTACATTACAGGAGTAACTGTGTAAAGGTTTATCCGGGCGGGATCTTAAAGTTATAAGGCATGAACATTTACACCTTACGTGAACTTGAGAGCATGGGTGAGGTGAGTCTAGAAGAGAGGAGTTTTCAGACCCTTCTTGAATGTAGACAGAGTTTCAGCAGTTCTGAGTGGGAGGGGGAGGTCGTTCCGCCACAACGGAACTGAGAACCTCCGTGTTTTACCTTTCTTGTGTGGGACCGTCGAGCGGACAGATGAGGAAGAGCGTAGGAGTCTGGTTGGGGTGCAGCGGATGATCAAGTCCCGTAGATATCAGGGAGCAGTTCTATCGGTGCATTTGTAGGCCATAACCAGAGTCTTAAATTTGATCCGGGCAGCAATGGGAAGCCAGTGCAGAGAACTACCTTGGTTACTTGCACGTTCTACTACTGTGGGAGACCCTACGTTCCACCTGCAGTTCAGCAAAAGGTGAATTTTAGAGCTAATCTTATGCAGATGGTGTGATTTTTGCATTGTGTTACCACTGTTTGATCAGTTCTGCGATGAACGGAATATGTGAAGCACGTGTCATTTCACGGCTGGAAGTCTGCGGCGCAGCAATGAGTCCGTAATTCTGCAAGGACCAGGAGTGGCTCCGCGGCCTGCGATCGCCTAGATTCGGCACATTTCAGAGAAGTGGCTTTCCAGGAATGGGACGTTTATGTCGTTCTGGCAGAGTTTTCGAGATTTTGTGATGGAACGGCACTTCATTCCGAGCAAGGAGCGTTCTTCTCCGCACGGACCCACCGGAGGCCTCGTGTCCGGAGACTGTTTCCGTGTGACCGGTCCCCACCCGAGCTCTTCCTGCTGGAGATCCCCATTAAACTTGTCGCAAGACAAGTAACGCTAGCATCTAGCACCGTGAGCAGGAAGGGGCGGAGCCTGTTCCCGTCGGTCCTATCGAGTCGGAAACGTTAAAATTATTTGGCAACTCTGAATGCAGCGGCCTTCAGCGGGAAGCGTTTTTGAACGACAGCAAAGCACGGAGAACATTCCTCTCGAGCAACATCAGTTTTAAGAACAACGCGCTTTCTTCAATTAAATTCGCTCCGCTGCGGCACGTTAATTGAAATATGACCCTTATTTTAAGTATTAATTCTGTCGAAGAAATCCAGTGATGAATTAACTCATCTGCAGGAGAAAATGAGATTACTGGTCGAACAATACCTTAACCCTGTGAACCGAGGCTTTAGCTGAAAGGAGACGCACAGAAGAAGTAGGGATGTGCGTGGGACGAATACCGTAGTCACAATTATGTTGGAAAATATTTATATCGGCTCAGAATTGGATGCACTGTGCTGGTCTTGTGCTTTATTTCTGGTTGGTGAGTATGATTGAGCGTTTGCGGGTGTTCGTGCATCTCATGATCAAAATGAGAATCAGAACGAGTTTTATTGGCCAAGCGTGCTGACGCACACAAGGAATTTGCTGTGGTTCTAGATGCTTCCAGTATTCACAGACAACAAACGGCTGACACGGAATTACACAATGAATGAACGAAGAAACGTATTTACAGAGTGTACAAACACGAGAGCATAAATTGTAGTATAAATGCCAACCGACCAACCAATTTCAATAACCGCTTGTCCCGGGCGGGGTCGCGGGGAGCCGGAGCCTATCCCAAAAAACTGGGTGCAAGGCTGAAGGGGTGGGGGGGTTCACCCTGGATGGGACGCCAGTCCATTGCAAGGCCGCAAGTATGCACCCGGACAAACGGCTGGGTCACGTTACTGGAGCAATTGCAGAGTAGGCACCTTGCTCTAGGGCACCACAGCTGGAGGCGGGGATCGAACCCGCAGCCTTCGGAGCCAAAGGCTGCCGCTCCGACCACTAGCAAAAATATGAAAAAATGTAAATGAATAAGAAGTAAATTACAAAAGGTGATGGCATATTGTTGCACTGACTGGAGACCTAGAGGGGAGTGTTAACTGTTGATGAAAGTAACGGCTTGAGGGGAAAAAAACTGTTCTTATATCTGGTCTGGAAAAATGCTAGCTGTGTTTCACATGTGCAAGTGAGTCTCAGGTGATGTTTGCAAGCACTTGGATAGAGCCGCGAGACACTGACAAGTACGCGTTGATCCATCATCTCCAGTTGGAAGTGTCGCATCTGCCCACCGTTGCCAATTTACAGGTGCCGGGAGATAACAAGAGGCCGCAATAACACTTCACAACGTCTCTGGTAACACGTGGCTGGTCTTGATTATCGTGTCATCGGAGAAGAAAGCTCCATTTCGCAAAAGCAAATTGCAACCGTGGTAAAATGCGGGACGGGCATTAGCAGGAGATTGGAATTCACGAGACGAACGCGGCAAGATGGAAAGGCGAACGATTGTTTTCGATGGGTGGAAAGTAGCCACTTGCACAGACAGCAACAAAGGCAAAACTCCTCTCTGATGCTTTTCTGACCCCCTGTTCTCGCACACCATACAAGTGATGTTATACAGCTTCCTGACTGCACAAACTCAATAATCCATATCCAAAAATTAAGTATACATATTTACATTTATTTAACAGATGCTTTTCTCTAAAGCGACTTCCAATGAACCCTGTGTAGTGTTATCAGGCCACACACCTTAGTCACCAAGGTCATTTACACTGCTAGATACACTACTTACACTGGGTCACTCATCCATACATCAGTGGAACACACTCTCGCACTATGAGTGAACCTGAATGAATCAGCATGTCTTTGGACTGTGGGAGGAAACCAGAGCACCCAGCGGAAACCCACACAGACAGAGGGAAAACATGCAAACTCCACACAGACTGACTGGGGATCGAACCCACATCCTCTTGCACCACCCAGGTGCTGTGAGACATTAATACATTTAAAATGACTAAATGATAGTAAGACAGTAATTTTCCTGACTGGGGATTCTTTGTAAGACAAAGTACACATGGCTTCACGTTCAAAATGAATTACTTAAATTAGAGAGCAGTCGGGCTTAGTGTGAGATTCCCCGGATGTTTTCCTTCCATATAGTTAGATCGCAAAATAATCTGCAGATTTCATGGAGAAGTTATCCTTTGCGTAACGCCCTATCCATTCTCAGCAAAATGAAATATGAGCCTGTTTAGAGCAACCGACCCATTCCTTGAAGTGAACAAGGTCATTGTAGAATGTTTGCGGTCGCCATGGCAGCAAAATAAACGAAAACCATGAATGGCAGAAACCTAATTGTGCAAATATAATGAAATTAGTGTACAACTCGTAATGGAAAAAGGAAAAATACAGTGGGGGACACACTGAGGAGATGTCCGGCGGCTGGAGCCTAAAGCCAGGCTGATTTAAAACTCCTCATTAAATTCTCCATACAGCCGTGACTATCAGGGCTGCGCTACTTGGCACACATCTTGAAAAGGGCTGGCACAGTCCCAGAAAAACACCGCTGACATAAGAAATCAAACTCAAGTATCCAATTAAATACAATAATAAATAAATAATGGGAATTCTAAAGGTAATAGTAACAATAATTCTAACCTCAATAACTCTATTGCTTTGTCTGGACTGCAGGAACCAATTGATGAGCATCAAGTGCTTCAATGCCACCAGCTTTTTAAATATTGCAATTTTGAAGAACTCAGACATATTGTGCTTGAAGTCCTGCGTAGTCTGTGAATACTTATTTAGTTGGGAATGAAATCATCACAGGTCAGACAAAAAAGATTCCCCTTGCTTCACAAGGCTGAACCTCCCTGGCAGGGCGGCACAGTGCCACAGCAAGTAGTGCTGTTGTCTAGCAGTGCCTAGGTGGTATGAGAGGACAGTGGTTGGATCCCTGTTCAGTGCGTGTGGAGTTTGCATGTTTTCCCCGTGTCTGTGTGGGTTTCCTCCGGGTGCTCTGGTTTCCTCCCACAGTCCAAAGACATGCTGTTCCGGTTCACCCATAGTGTGTGAACGACAGAGAGTGTGTTCCACTGATGTATGAATGAGTGACCCAGTGTAAGTAGTGTATCTAGCAGTGTAAGTCACCACGGTGAATAAGGTGTGTGGGCTCATAACACTACATAGAGTTCATTGGAAGTTGCTTTGGAGAAAAGCATCTGTTAAATAACATAACAATAAAGTTATGCTTATGCATTTTATTTATATTTTTTAAATTTATTGCTGTTCAGAACCATTTGATTCACATTTCAAAACAATAGAGCTAATATGAAAAGTACCTGGAGGCCCAGGTATCATTTGTAAAGAAGAATGCGTTCGTGCTGCTGGTTTGAGTCTCCAACACCTATGGTCCATTTCATGAACTAAATCTGCTATATACAGAGCTTCACAGTACATTATATGAGCCAAAGTATATCTGTTTTTCACATACTTTTGTATTTTGGGATCCTGTTCCATACAAGAGCACAGGAGTGTAAAAATTGACTTTAGATTTTTTTACATGCTCTCAAGGAGTGTCTCAGCTTAGCTTACTAATTGCCTTGTTCCAAGTGTACCCCCATAGTGCTACTAGTTCGTTTGTTCATTTTTTTGTTGAGGGTTTAAATAAAGTTTCATGATTTCAACACATAATTTGTTTGAAGCCATGCCATCACACACACAGACTGAAACCGGTTGTCCCAAACAGGGTCGCGGCAAGCTGGAGCCTAACCCGGCAACACAGGGGGCAAGGCTGGAGGGGGAGGGGACACACCCAGGAGGGGATGCCAGTCTATCACAAGGCACCCCAAGCGGGGCTCAAACCCCAGACCCACCAGAGAGCAGGACCCAGTCAAACCAGCTGCACCACCGTTATATTGTTATATTAAAGATGTTTTAGTATATCCAGCAGTGTTTATTTATTGTTTTTTTATGCATAGAAAGGCACCCGATATACTAAGACAAACATTTGACTAACAGACGTTAGATACCCACCATACCTAAGGTCTGTTACGACTTCCAACTTGAAGACAGACTGAGGAACGGAACTCGTTCATAATCCAGGGACTGCCTGTACTAGTGTTGTTGTGCTTCTGTGAGAGTGGGAAGGTCCCTAAGAAACTTCTAGGCTCTGTTGTGGGTGAAGCTATAACTGTGATGTCACTTGTTTTTTTCTAATACTTAAGTACTTGCTGTGAAGCCTTTTATTTCGTTAATGTTTTAGTTGTTTGTACTTATTTCAGTAATATATTGAAGGGACTTTGGGTTGACATTGGTGTATTGAACAACACAGTCCCATAGAGTTAATTCTTATTTGGGTTTTTTTCTATTTACCAGGTTTGGGATAATTCATAAATTGGATGTTTATTCTGTTACAAAGCTATATGTGTTTTGGGTAATAACATTTTAGTTTTTAGAACAGAACCCAGGGCACAGGTTCACAGAGGGTGGCGCTACGCAAGAACCGCGGAGAAACAAACACATGGGTGTTCCAGGTTGCGTTTCGGTAGTCTGCGATGTTCCTCAAGTACTGTTTGACTGTAGTGCGGTTCAGTTTTTTATGGCAACCAAAACTGAGCCAGTGCAGGACCATATATTAGCGGTACATTTGGGATTGCAGCCCCGCTGCGCTAATTCAAACCCGCGTACCGAAAATCACTCCCTCAAGTAATGGCACCGTTAGATTTTCACTGGTCACCGCTGATGTCATGCCTGAGTGAGGGAGGAAGAGAGGGTGCAACACGTAATCTCAGACAGTCTGTCAATCCTACCATTGGTATATAGCAAAGAGGTGCCAAGTTTTACATTTCATTTAGCTGATGTTTTTCTACTAAGCACCTTACAGTTATCACAGGTTTATCATTATTTACCCATGTATACAGCAGGGTAATTTTACTGGTGCAATTTAGAGTAAGTACATTGGTTAATGGTACCATCACCAGCGGTAGGGATTGAACCTGCCACCTTTAGATTCAAAGGTAGCAACACTAACCACCACATTACCAGCTGTCCCCAAATGAAAATACACAGCTGTGCATAGTTTTCTAGGAAAGAGCATCTGCGCACCCTTCCTTAATCCTTGGAACGATCACGATGGAAGGTAGCTTTGGCAGAGGGTCAACCCAAACAGCCAGATTTGGAATCTCCCTTGGGCTACCCGCACGCTCCCACCGGTGCCAGGACGGCTCAAGAAGGGAGGAGAGCCTGAGGTCCACTTGCCCTGCTGTTGCTTGGCTGAACGAGTTAGAGGATTCTAGGATTCAGACTGTGTAGATAGTGCTGGAATGCTGGAGAGTCGTCCAGGATTTGCGTGTTTGGAGGTGAATCTGGCTGAGCTGGACACCCTGATAATGAGAGGTAAACATCAGGTTAGGAAGGGAATGAGATTCTTCAATATACAAGCGTTTAAGCAAATTGTATTTGCTGCTTCTTGCTTGGGAACAGGTGTAAATGCTCCTCAGGATCACTGTTTTTAGTAAAAACGCCAATTGTCAGCACCATGTAAGCATTGCTGCTAGACAGATAAACATGAGCAAGTTGCAAAATGGGAGTCTTAACGCTGCAGGGTGCTGGGCAGTATGTTTATTTGCTTCATTAACATATTTCATGGCCAGAATAACAAATGGGTTCGACACAAGGAACACTTGGGAAAGTGAAGCAAAGCGTTTACGGAACGGGGAATGTGACCGGAGAGTCGCTGTACTTTTTAGCAGGATATTCGATCGAAACCCCGGCTCTGCGTTGTTGAGTCAACGTTGACTCTCGGTTGAAAGGTACGATTGATAGACCACCTTGAGGATGTCCTCTTCTCCACTTGTGTCCTTATCCTTCAAAGGAGTGTATCCGTTGACCTTGTAATTGAGTCCACCATCTGGTTGGTGGACATCCTCTTTTTTTCCTCAGGCTTTTACAGGCATTGCAGGGTTTTTGAGAAGAACCAGTGTTCTCAGGACATGTGACTCAACAAAGCTAACTCTCAGCTGAGAACTCACCCATAAAGCATCAGGCAATAGGTTGAGTACTGACTGCAACTGTTGCTTTTAAACTCAAAAGTTGCAAATTCCGACCCCATCACCTGTTATAGCTCCCTTGAGCCGAGGTTGTATAAATGGGCAAATCATTGTAAGCTGTTTGGGAGAAAAGTGTCCACCAATTGAATAAATCTCAAATAGTCCCTGGGGCTTCATATGAAAAGGCCAAGATCACAGCGATGAACCCTTGGACCCTTTCCAGAGAAAGACTGGAAAGGAGGACCTCGTAATGAAGAATATCTCCTTCATACGGCCTGTAGTCGGTGGACTACAGTGACGCAATGTGCTGCTTTGTAAAAACAACTCGGTGAGCCTTGCACAGCCAGACATTAAGAGTTTGTGGAAATAAGCTCTTCATTGTGCCTGGTACACACTGGCATTTGCGGGGGGGTTCTTTCTGACGCAAGAAAATAATAACCTTTTACATTAGACGGGTAAGAGCAGACAGCGAACTCACGGAAAGCAAACGCTTGTTGAAATAAAGTGTCAGGTATACAGACAAAATGGTGTAATGCTGCATAACAAGGCTGTTTACCTCTTCTTTTTCAGGAAACACGGTTTAATACCCATAACATTCACCGGTGAGATACACCGACGGGGGTGAAGGAGCCACTGTGGCTTCGAGGGAAGGCAGACAAATGATATGTTTGTGGGAGGACTGCTCTCCTCTAAACACGGTAAATTGCTGTGATGGCTTTGGTTAGGCAGCGGTGACTCGGAGCGAGATGCGGCACGACGATTCTCGGGCACGGCCATCGTACGCGGCCTTCATCGCCGCGCCGGAGAGGATCAAGAGCCGCTGAGAGACATGGGGGGAGGGAGAGGAAATACACGCCAGGTGACGGGGGCAGGTGAGCTTGTCTCTCTGTGACCAAAAGGCTCTTAGGGGGGCGCTGAGCAGCTGGACGTCTCCGCAACGTCGACCGATGTTCGACGGGGAGGATGAAGGCAGAAGCAGTTCGTTTATACACATCCTCGTATCCTAAAGCAGAAACGAGCTGGAGAACCGATGCCTTCTTACCGAGCAACGGAGAACATCGCTCTCCTCTCCTTGAGACCGATCTGTGAAGTAGACATGGGCGGCCTCATCGATGGAAAGGGTGCGCCGTCCTTTGCCGCACGCGTTCGTGAAAGAGCTGCGGAGAAACGCCGTGTTTTTGAGACGGCTGAACGCGGACGGGCGCACGTCAGTTTGGAAACAAAACGCCTCCGGTGCCCTCCGATGTCTCGCCAGGATCAGCGATCAAGTTCCGCGTTGCTGTCCTCGGGCTTTTTTTTTTTTTCTTTTCCACCTGTCCCCGCGGTCGTAAGTAGAAGACGCAGGAAGCGGAGGCGTGCACCGCAACACCTGGCTCGACACGTTTGCCGTCGGACTTTGCGCGAAGACCCAGGAACCGGCTGAACGAACAGCAGAGATCTCGCAGAAACGGCTTGCCGCTCGGCCCCTAATGACCGAGGATCAATCATTCACAGGGTTCATTAACGCAGAGGCACATCCATTTTCTCCAGCACAATACAGCCTGTGGAGACGGAGAGGAGGATCAAACATCCAAGCCCCTTGATCTCCTTGGTTGCTGAGGCACGGCTGCACCTCCGCCCTATCAAAGGGGTTCGTGGGGCAGCGATGTGCCGCTCGCGTGTAATCTTGGGGCAACGTGAGAGAACTGTGGCCGTTGTGCAGAAAGCGCCGCGAAGAGCACGCTGCTGTTACTTTAAGGACTGTTCAAGATCAGAACGCTGTTCTTCAGGGAACACTGCCAGGAAAAACATTAAATGGACTGAACAAATGTATCCTCCAATAGATGCATTTATTTTGAGGGACTACCGTGCCTAATGGGGTGGTGCGGCACATCTGGCCGGGTCCTGCTCTCTGTGGGGTCTGGGGTTCGAGTCCCGCTTGGGGTGCCTTGTGATGGACTGGTGTCCCATCCTGGGTGTGTTCCCTCCCCCTCCAGCCTTGTGCCCCGTGTTGCCGGGTTAGATTCCGGCTCCCTGTGACCCCATATAGGACAAGCGGTTTCAGGTGATGTGTATACTAAATTCACATTAACTGACACTTTCCACCAAATCAGCTTACAATTATTTATACAGTTTGGGAATTTTACTAGAGCATTTTTAGGGTAAGTACCTTGCTCAAGGGCACTACAGCTGGAGGCTGAACCTGCAACCCTCGAGTCCAAAGGTAACAGCACTAACCACTACACTACCACGTGCTAAATGGGTATTTTAACACACACACACATCATCAGAACCGCTTGTCCCAAGCAGGATTGCGGGGAGCCGGAGCCTACCCGGCAACACAGGGCACAAGGCTGGAGGTGGAGGGGACACACCCAGGACGGGACGCCAGTCCGCCGCAAGGCACCCCAAGCGGGACTCGAACCCCAGACCCACCGGAGAGCAGGACCCGGTCCAACCCACCGCACCACCGCGCCCCCCACGTGGGTATATTAACATGACTTCATAAAAATTTGACAATCAAGTCAGTACTGTGCTACAGCTCTCTAATATTTATTCCACTTCACCAACAGTATCGCCATGATAGTTCTACAGAACATTCATAATATCATTAGCAGCTGTGCTGTGTGCTCGCGTGCCATAGCAGGTGGTCCAACGGTGCATAAAAGCAGTCACTCTGGAACGCTGAAAGGTGCCGAACTGGTCAGGGATGAGGCTGTTTTTGCACTTTAGCTACTCTGAGGTGGGAAAGGTGGTTGGGGGTCCCAGTGGGTCCACTAGACAGTAACCTAGCAGATGCCATGGCAACAGACTGTTGGGTGAGGTCCCCCAAGATGCCGCCGCATGTGTATTCGTCCCCGCCGCCACCTGTCACGTGACAGGCGCAGGAGGCTGCATGGAAAACGCAGGTGGTGACATCGCTCCGTCAGCAGGTGCGCTCCGTTCAGCCGGTCACTGCGGCGGCGCAACGCACGCTCCGATCAGCGTGGGAGGCTGCGGCGATGCTTTCGGCTTGGGAGGGAAAAGAGAAAAGCGGTTCGGATAGCGAAACGGAGAGCGCGGATCAAGCAGCAGAAATCTGCCCGGCTGTTCTAGCTCGGTCGAACCCCGTCGCCGCGCGAGAGCAAATGCGTGATGCGCGAAAAGGCCGCGTCCAGACAGCCAGACGGTTGAGCGCCCGCCGAACGCAGCGGAATCTGAACCGAGCTTCCAGAGCCGCGTCCCGAAGAAATACGAATAATGCCATCCTACGCGTTCCGGTTGCGCCCGGGACACGTTCGGCTAGAGGCGTCTTTGAAATGGGAATTCAAAGACGTTCAAAGCAACACGAGTACCAGTGCAATCACTCCTCCTTTTTACAGCCCGTGCAATCCCGAGTGCAGAATTAAGGCGCGGCAATAATGGTTCACCCTTCCAGGGACCGTTGCCGGGGGGGATTTGAGTCGAACGTCTCGGGTGTCACCGAGCCAACTGGGGGCTCCGGGGCACGCGGACGAGGCCGCCCAGGCTCCATCATGTCTCTGATCCCCCCTCCACCCCCCCCAACCCTAGGGGTACCAGGCTGTCCTGGGATACCAAGCACTGCGTCACAAGAGAACCAGCGCTTTCAGATCCACTGAGCAGAAGGCAGCTGTCTGCTCAGACCGGCGTCACGACAACGGCCGCCGATGACTCATCTCTGCGGATATTTCTGCATGTAATGGAGAGCTCCCCTCCAAACGCTTTCCCTGCCACGGGTGTCTGTCTCTTTCTAGCCTTTCCCCCTACCGCTCTTATTCACAGACACAAACTCCAGTTCTGTCAATGCCAACATGTCCATCCAACCATGGTAAGCTGGCGTTAATATTACCATCATTTTATTTCCTGCATCCATCCGTTGCCGATGAACTTGTTGCGCCGCAGTCTTTTCATTTCTTTCACCGTCGTCACATGTTAGACAAGCGCCACTGGCTTACACGTGGAACGTCCTGTAATTCCCATCTAATCATAATATTTTATTAACATGAGAAGAATCCCTGTAACTTGTTCAGGCGATAATATCTGATATACACACCTGGTAAAATATGTGGGCAGCAGGTGGTGTACTGCTCAGAGTCACCACCTCTGGAGCTGAAGAACCCAGATTTGATCTACCACTTCCTGCTGTAGTTCCCTTGATCAAGGTACTTACTCTGAATTGCTCCAGTAAAAGGATTCCCTGCTGCATAAATGGGTACATCACAGTAAGTTGCTGTGAAGACAGAAATGTAATAGGGACAAATCACAGTAGTGCATTTCTAATGAGCTGTTCTATTAGTGCATTTACATTTATTTAGCAGACACTTTTCTCCAAAGTGACTTCCAATGAACTCTATGTAGTGTTATGAGCCCACACACCTTATTCACCAAGGTGATTTACACTACTAGATACACTACTTACACTGAGTCACTCATCCATACACCAGTGAAACACACTCTCTCTGTCACTCACACACTATGGGTGAACATGAACAGCGTGTCTTTGGACTGTGGGAGGAAACCAGAGCACACAGAGGAAACCCACACAGACACGGGGAGAACATGCAAACTCCACACAGACTGAGCGGGGATCGAGCCCACGTCCTCTCGCACCAGCCAGGCACTGTGAGACAGCAGCGCAACTCCCTGTACTACCCGTTCCTTAAAAACAAAGCACGTCGCCTTTTGCCAGATATTGCCGCACCTCTGCACCGAGTGTATGTTATTGGCAGAGGAGCGACAGTGTGTCTCAGTGGGTCCCCCTCCCATCCCCAGCGCTACTCGCTATGCCACCGCGCCGCCCATATGCGAGGTCTTCGCCCTACGCGCTCAGTGAGGGGTTTCCGCACAGCTGATTCCATAACCAGGAATCCATTCACAGTCACCGCACATGTCCGCGATGTTTTTCGCGAGGCCAAACGGCCAACGTGCGGCAACGCTTGCCAGCGCATCATGCAGCGCGCTGCAGCTATCGATGGCAGCTGCGGCAAACTCGTCGAGCCTCCGAGGTCAAGGATCCTCCCTTTCGGGCTCCTGTACGAGTCTGCCGGCTGATGCCAGGCCGGCACACATCGGCGCACCGACCAAGGAAACAAACTGCGGCACAAAAGGGAAACGCGTAACCACCAGCCACCCGGCAGGAGCGCACACCACTAACTAGCTAACTAGCTGAATGTCATCTTGCGATGGCAACAGCGCACCCTCTCATTCTTCTTTGTCAGTGTTGCCGTGCTTCAAAGCCATCGCCGGGAAACCGGAAAGCGACCGCGATCGCGACCCCCGGTAACCCTTCATTCCGAAGTGCGCAGTTGGCGTGCGTGTCCACGGAGAAATGGGTTAACGGCGCATGTTTGCTTCCAGGGACGGGCAGCGCTCTCTCTCTCTGTGCCATTGCGGGAGACAGGCAGATTTCGCCCTACGGTCACTGACCTGAGCACTGATTGGCCCGCCAGTATCAAGGGTTAGTTCGGAGCGAGTCAAAGATCGATAGCGCAGGCCTTCCAGTCACGCGACTCGAGCCGCGCGTGAGGGTGAGGAACACGGTTTCCATTAACGCTGCGGCTGAGTGCGACGAGGGGATAGGTCACTGGTTCCGTTTATCGTTCGCACGCGCTCCCAAATCACGAACCGGCCTAACGGTGAAAAAAAAAGTGTGCTTCTATAAATAAAACATCGGAACGACGCGATATTACGCAAGGCTAGAGTTCTCCTAAAGCGGAAGTGCGTATTCCCGTGAAGGACTGATCTACTTGCAGTTTGGGCATTTTAAGCGTCGTCGTCCGTTGTGACCGATGTATTAAATATATACCGTACATGGCACATACAAAGACGAAAATAAGGGTTGACCGCATCTGTCTCCCGATTTGGCCTTGATCGCGTACATTTTTTGCATCCGTACATGTACAGTAGTAACAGTAGTGGTGGCGTGAACCTCCGAGATGCGCGTCGCTTTGGAGGAAAGCGTCCGCTAAATGAATAAATGTAAATGTGTGCCCGTTAAATCCCTCTGCAGGTAACCTCTAGGTAATATGAGCAGTATGTAACGTAATGTGCGAGCTGGTGGGCGGCGATACCCTAGCGGGAGGCGGGGCTTATGTGATAGACACATCCTCAGCACCCACCCCTAGAAGGCCCTGGAATAATGACATCCGGCTTCTGCCGGTGGAAGACAATCGTGGAGGACTTTAAAGCAGCTGGTCTGAGGACTTGGGAGATGACCGCAAAGTTTCCTGAAAGGGGCTTCCAGGATCAGCGTTACGGTCTTTTGTTGGTTTCGGCCTTTGTTTGTCAGTAACTCCCTTTTGCCCGGCGTCCCTTGTCCTGCCCCCGTGGTCACCTCAGCCCCACAGGTGGCTAAGAGACCTGTGACTTCATGGTGGTCAAGTCAAGTCAGAGGAGAAGCCTTGATGTGGAGCCCTTGAGCAAAATGAGCTGCTCCAGTAAAGCGTACAGATGTATAAATGGAGACTGTAAGTCATTGTGCCTTCCCACAGCTTGTTATACCTAAGAAATGTCGACTGAAGATGTAGTTTTTCTAAAGCCGGTCCACACGCTATCGCATTTCTTTATCATTTCATTGCTTTTTAAAACTTATGCATGTATTTATTTGTTGTTATTAATTCGGTTCCAATGTGTTACGCGGCTTCATCGTTTATAATGGTTGTGTTGGATTTGGAACAAAATGGGATTTTTCGCTAGAAGAAATACACACACATTTTCTGAACCGCTCGTTCCATTCGGGGTTGCGGGGAGCCAGAGCCTAACCCGGTAACACAGGGCGTAAGGCCGGAGGGGGAGGGGACACACCCAGGACGGGACGCCAGTCCGTCGCAAGGCACCCCAAGCGGGACTCGAACCCTAGACCCACCGGAGAGCAGGACCCAGTCCAACCCACTGCGCCACCGTGCCCCCCGGCTATAAGAAATAACGGAACGAATAATGTCACAATCGGTTTTTTTTATTCTGGTTCGGTTTTCAAGAAGGATTGGATAACAGGGGAAAAGTGCATATGCAAACAAAATAGAAAATCATGCCAGAGACCCTGGAATCACACCGAAGTACATAAATACCACGCTCAAGCGAGTTCTGCGTGCCTGTAAATAAAGCAATGGAAAGAGCTCAGTACCACTCGGACAATAAGTCGTATAGCCGAACGGCGTAAGGTGCGCAGTATAGAGTGTATCTGAACGGGGGACAGCGTAAAGCACCGCGCATTTAAGCGGGCGATAGTAAGCAGGTCTGGCTATCACACACTGATAGTGAGAATGATCTGCAGCCTTCTTCTGGGTGGTTCACACACTGGCAGGAGGACAAGCTGCACTGTGCCAAAACATTTGGGAGCGGTGATGCTGGGTGGGGGCGGTGGAAAGCACAATCTGAGCACTGTCTCTCCCGGAGCCGCCGGCCAATCGCATCACACGGCTGCCTTTTCTCACACCGTGGCGTGGCACGGACGGCAGGGATGGTTGCCGGGTAACAATCTGCCCGACCCGGAGGGTGAAAGCTATAGCGTTTCAATCCGCAGATAGGATTCCGGCAAATGCCGTCTGTTCCAGTTTGCGTTTCTGCCGCCAATTTGTCTTTGTACTCACGGGGAGGGCGCTAAATCGCAGCGGTCGGTCGCTCGCTCTCCGCGCCGTATTTGGCTCAGGAGTAGTCGGCATCCTCGGGGGTCGCTCGGTGACCCGTGGCAGTTCTAAGAAAGCCACTATGGAGGAAAACGCATGATGGTGGGGAAGGGGGTTCGGGAATTTGGCAACTCCGTTTTTATCGAGGCGGTGGAAAAAAAAACAATGTGATTGGAGGAAGAAAGGGTCACGTTCGTCACCGGTGGCCCGATCCATCTCGGAAACTTCCCAGGCCTACTGTGTTTACTGCGATCTGTCAAGAAAAACTGTCTCGGAGCGCCCCCACCCCACACCCCACACCCCACACATCCATGGCACAAATCACAGTCACGACTCCATCGCGAACCTCGGTGGAGGTGTCCTCCGTGACCAAGCACAGCAAAGCGCTGCGATTTCGCCGGAGCCTTGGCTTATTCTTAGCTCAGCGCACCAATTGTACTCGCATCCATCTGCGTTTTTTTTTTTTTTTATTTCTTCCTCCGAGCATTCGCTCACATACGAAGGAAAAGAATGCAGCAGCGAAGAGTTCACACGCGTTCGGTTTCTCACCGAATTGTAACGCCGCAGCTAGAGCGATTTTCCAGGCGGCCCGCTTTAAGGACGTTAAGGGCCACGCTTTGAAAAGCAGCGCTCCAAACAAAACCAGTATGTTGACATAGAAGAATAAAAGTGTTTTAAAGCGGCTGTAAACCGAATTTACTGCTCGTGCGCGAACTGTAATTTCACCTAAGCCTCGTGGCAGCGTAATTAAATACTTCATTTACACCGAAGCACGTGTTTATTGCGGTCAAGTCACCGAGATAATCACCGGTCATCATAAACTAAATAGTTATGGTGCCTCGAACACCTAATGTGTCATTTCTACACCGTTCAGGCTGTATAAGGGCGGTACACATTGTTCAAAAAAAAAAAAAAATCCTTATGGACGCGCACCGCTACCGTGAGGTCCAGTAGTTCCGCGCAATCCGAAGATGATTTCCTCAAATCTGAACGATCGAACGAAAAAGAAAAACGTATATGTTGTTATTAACGCAGACGGGGGAAGAAACTGTGTAAATAACTGAGGGACCTTTCAAGGCCCGAGCAGATTAAACGCATCTCCAAAGGGAACTAAGCTTAAACTCAGCTGGGATGAGTTCATTTTTAATAGATGCCTTCTACCTCTTGAAGGACCGAGCTGTTCGCATCCGCCCGTCTCGCTCGGAAAACGGGCGCGAGGATCGAAATACCTGCGCGAACGCACCCGTGGCGCGAATGAGCCAACGCGAGCCTCGGTATGCGCCGGGGGGTTTGGGCCTCGGGCCGCGGGAGGCCCCCGTTGGCCCGAGGCTCGGTGAAGGCGCCGTCCAGATGATGCTGCCCGCACAGCGCCTGCATCTGCCCGACCGAAGCTGCCACCTATTCTTAGCTGCTCCAACTCATCGCTCATCCATTCGCTTTACATAAGAGCGCGGCGTGTCTGCGGTGAGCGCCGGGACGCCGGCTGCGTTTAGGAGGAGGCCGCGCGGATGTTAACGAAAGAACGGGATTAATAACAATAACATTCGCGGTAATAATTTACCCTCGCAGAACTCGGGACCAGGACTGCCAGGGAATTAACCGTTTAACACGGTGTGTAAATCGGTATTATAATGTTGAAAAAGTGCATTGCTGACGGAGACAAGCAGGGTATGTGTGTGTGTTTGTGCTGGAGGTCCTTTCGAATGTTGCATGTGGGACATGGGCGCTGACCCAAAGACCTATCGTTGCAACCCCCCCACACAGAGAACAGCTCAGTTACTTGGGCCAGAGGACACAAAGCGTCCTCTAGGTTCAGGGGCCCCCCTTAGACACACTGTCACTGCCAATAACACACGCTAGGTGCAGAGGTGCGGTGACGTCTCACAAAAGGCCTTTGTTTTCCTTAAAAAGAAAGCGCTGGGGGAGGCACGGTGACACAGTGAGTAGCGCTGCTGTCTCACGGCGCCTGGGTGGTGCGAGAGGACGTGGGTTCGACCCCCTCTCCGTCTGAATGGAGTTCGCATATTCTCCCCGTGTCTGCGTGAGTTCTCCCCAGGTGCTCTGGTTTCCTCCCACACTCCAAAGACATGCTGTTCAGGTTTTCCCACAGTGTGTGAGTGACAGAGAGAGTGTGTTCCACCAATGTATGGATGAGTGCCCCGGTGTAAGTAGTGTATCTAGCAGTGTAAGTCACCACGGTAAATAAGGTGTGTGGGCTGATAACACTATATAGAGTTCATTTGGCAGTTGCTTTGGAGAAGAGTGTCTGCTAAATAAATAAATGTAAACTGTAAACGCTTCATTTACACTTTGTGATGCTGTAAGGATATACACTGCTGCTGAAACTGGTTTCAGACAGAGTGAAAAGCCGCCAATAAACTGCGTCATACCCAGACGTATTCGTCATCTTCCTTCAGCAAAAACATACATTCGTACATGTAAATAAAATGTTATTTCAATACAACTCGCGTTCCTCGTTACGAAATTAAGCTCTTCGTTCGCTCAACGATCCGCTCGGCCGTCGGCTTCGCAATGACGTTTTCGAAGGAACGGCACGGCCTCCCCCGAAGCGGCGCGAGAAGTGGTGTGAGCTGGAGGAAAAAAATGGGCAGAAGCACAGTGGTGGACAGCGGTTGTTCCAGACGTGCACAAACGGGTCACGCTGACCTCTACAACAATGCACTTACACATCCCCAGAAACAGACTCTCCACACCTGAACGTACAAACTACGTGTTCGCAGCCCCGTCGGGGGATATTGGGAATTAGGCCGACTGGATTATAGCACATTCTAATTATGCTCAAATGATCTTGTTATGTAAATTGACCCTCCCTTGATGACCCGATTCCCTCTAAAGTGGGCCTTTTTACATTTGCTTGCTCTACGAACTCCGACTTTCGGGACGGGATGAACCTGTTAGACGCGACGATCCGTGTTTGCAAGAGGTCACCGTTAATTAAGAATGGGATCGGACACAGGTGAGGCACTGGAAATGTGATGAAATTTTCTGAAAACGGGCAAAAAAATAGTTACAGCTCCAACAAAATTATTTCACTCACCTGACGGAGATTTATCGGGAGAAAAGGCTTCAGCATTAAATGATTTTAGTGAAAAATATGAATACACACGTTGTCTGAAACCGCTTGTCCCGAGCGGGGTCGCGGTGAGCCGGAGCCTAACCCGGCAACACAGGGCACGAGGCCGGAGGGGGAGGGGACACACCCAGGACGGGACGCCAGTCCATCGCAAGGCACCCAAAGCGGGACTCGAACCCCAGACCCACCTGAGAGCAGGCCTCAGCCAAACTCATTGCGCCACCGCACCCCCTCGTAAAATATGAATATGTAATTGCATCTATAAATTGAACATAACAACATATAACGTGATTATGTTCTCCAACATTCTGTGGACCTACATATTCGGCTATTACCGCAACCTGCCGAAACAAATTAAACGTCTCGCAGAAATTCTCGAATGGCAGTCGGAAATACATATTTAACAGTTAGAGAAAGAATGTAAATTCAAAAATTAGAGCGTGGAAAAAATACAGAACGGGGAAGAAATTGGCGGTGTAAAGCCACTTATATACTGGTCGGAAAGATCCGGAGAGGATAAAGTCGATGTGATGAAACTGCAAAGATTTAACTCATGATTCAGGTTGGGATTAGTCTAGGAGGAGGATTAAACTGCAGGCATAAGAAAGAAAAGTCAAGCCTCCAGGAGGTGGTATTAATTGCCCGCGCCGGGGACTCTGCTGTAGCGCGGTAACTGGCACCACGGCCTTTGGCCCCGGCGAAGGGCCCCGCTAAACAGGACAGAGAGAACAATGGGGAAAATAGCTAACGTGCCTCAAATTAGCACAGGAAGCCATAGAGTGAGATGTACAAAAGAGTGTGTATGTTATACTATTGTGAGCGGAAAACACACATTTCAAAATGGCCCTTTTACATTATATTTACATTTCTTTGTTTAGCAGACAAGGGGGTGCGGTGGCAGCAGCAGGTTTGGCCTGAGCCTGTTTGGTCTGGGGTTCGAGTCCCGCTTGGGGTGCCTTGTGATGGACTGGCGTCCCGTCCTGGGTGTGTCCCCTCCCCCTCCAGCCTTGCGCCCTGTGTTGGTGGGTTAGACTCTGCTTTGCCGTGACCCCGCTTGGCACAAGTAGTTTTAGAAGGTGTGTGTGTGTGTATTTAGCAGATGCTTTTCTCAAAAGCAACATCCAATGAACTCTGTGTAGTGTTATCAGGCCACACTTTATTCACCGTGGTGACTTACACTGCTAAATACACTATTTACACTGGGTCACTCATCCATGCATCAGTGGAACACACTCTCTCTCTCTGTCACTCACACACTATGGAGGAACCTGAACAGCATGTCTTTGGAGTGTGGGAGGAAACCAGAGCACCCGGAGGAAACCCACACAGACACGGGGAAAACATGTGAACTCCACACAGCAGAGATCGAACCCACGTCCTCTCACACCATGCAAGGGCTGTGAGACAGCAGCACTACTCGCTGTGCCACCGCGTCACCTTTTCGGCACCCGAAAGGTACCCTGAGGAACACCCGACACCTCCCGCCTCTGAGCGGCCTTGTACAGAGCAAAGTGCACATCACGCTGCATTAATGGACGTTGGACACTAGAGCGATAAACGTGTCAGAAATGCAACAGAGTACAGGAGCAGCGTCTAAAATAGCGGACGTCCTCATTTCTCACGGACGCGTGTGAACGTGAGGCTGCGAGCTGGGAAGGCGAGTTAAACGACCGCTTTCCGATGTTCGACTTGGAAAAAAAAAAAAAAAGCGACGGTAAAACTTGTCTTACATTATTATCGTTATTGCTACTGTAATTGTTTTAATGACTTTGCAATGTAAAAGAAACTTCATCTAAGGTAGTATATGCACACAACTAACTTGATCTAAAGATATTTATTGTCTCCATTACATTTGGCTACACTTCTTACCAAAGTAATTGAATTTTTTGTTGTTGTAATAATAATAATAATAATAATAATAATAATAATAATAATAATACATCAATTATTGTTGTTGTTTGTGCTGCGATATTTAATTGTTTGAGACCTTTTCCAAGTGCTGACAGCCTCTTCTTCTCTGTATATGGATGCATATGGGGGGGGGGGGGGGGGGGGTCATGGTATCAGCTCTTGTGATCACGTCACTCGTTCTGCTCCAGCTACCAGCCGTATCTTTCTCCAGCCGTTATCGTACAGCGCCGTGTCGCGTCGTGTTACAGAGCCGTCTTCTCCATCTGAGTGAGACCTCCGAAAAGTTGCAGGCCGTCCTCTCCTCCCAAGTCGAGGGACAGCGTAAATGCGTACTAACCGCACACGCACACAAACACATTGTCTGAAACCGCTCGTCCCAAGCGGGGTCGCGGTGAGCCGGAGCCTAACCCGGCAACACAGGGCGTAAGGCTGGAGGGGGAGGGGACGCGCCCAGGACGGGACATGTCCTAACCGGACCGTGTTTTTTCTTTTTTTTTTTTCAATTTATTTATTTATTGGAATACGGTAAAACTGACTCTGCACCGTGTTTTACTCAGACACAAGGAAGAGAAAGCACCCGGAATGCGACTGCCTTGTGACAATGGGCGCAGAGCTCCCTATCTATCTCCGTCACAATGGAACTCCAGATACGTCAGCGTGCCTAGAAGTCTAAGCACGCCGAACGCAGCCCGGAGCTATTTTTACACCTCTAATTTCCTGGAATCCGACCCCCCTCCCGGTGTGATGATATGCTACATGCATTTTGGGACTGTGCTTGGGTCATCTGCGAATTACTCCTTCGTGCGTCCTCTGCCGTCTCAGGGCCCACCCCCTCCCCCTCCCCCTCCCCAGCCGCAGCACCTATCGCACGGCCCCCCGACACCGCGTCATCTCCCGACAGCAGGTAACCCGGTTGCTAGGCGACGATGTTCCGGCTGCCTAGCAACAGATGTTTCTATATTCCTGTTGGGAACGAGAAGAGCAAACCCCTTCGCTTCGTCGCATGCAGTCAAGCGCGAACCCCCTTCGTTCGATCGGAGGGAGTCTGGGACGCCAGCTGATTTGGGTCACATGTCATACCAAGCACCTTTGGACAAGGTCGCTGTGCCAACGTTCACCTGTATACGCCTAGGTTCAGTCCACGGATGCTCTCTTCTCTTCTAGATGCGTTTCATACTGCGCTTGCTGTGCGTCTTACGCCGCCTTATGCCAGGATAAACGAGTACGAGGCTCAGCAGGTTTCCACGATATTTTCGTCAATACTTCCAGAAAAGTCAGCAAAGAATACTGAGTCCTCTACACTGAAATTTGCTTTAGAGTCCTGCAACTTATTTGCCTGGTAACAGCATCAAAGTGTTGCCAGTAGCAACATACTTAGTAATTCAGGCTTCTTACGAGAGTTGGTTTTGGGGCCAGCTGAGGTCTATTAAACACGCACACACAGAGTCTGAAACCGCTTATCCCAAGCAGGGTCGCGGGGAGCCGGAGTCTAACCCAACAACACATGGTGGAGGGCTGGAGGGGGAGGGGACACACCCAGGACGGGATGCCAGTCCATCACAAGGCACCCCAAGCGGGACTCGAACCCCACACCCACCAGGACCCGGCCAAATCCGCTGCACCACCGCGCCACCGCACCTCCCCAGATCTACTAAAAAAAAAAGAATAAGAAAATAAATAAATAAAATGTGAAAGAGGACTATGGAAAACAAAGTTAGCCCAAAGCTACAAAAATACAAGGCTTACTTTTACTTTAAATAACATCACTCTCCTTCTTGTACTGAGGTTAAAAGGCAGCTAGACTCCGAATACGTGACTCATAGGCTTTTCTATGCATGTGAATCCAAGGAGAATTTTTTGAAGGACCTCTGTTGAAACACATAAATCATTTTTCATTCTAATAACGTTTTTTTCTGCCTCGCGGCCCACGGCACCTACTTCATCCCCGTTTCCTGTGCCATAACTCCTTTCTCCGCAGCTCCTGACCCAAACACACACACACACACACACACGAACCCATAAACCTGTAATTTTCTCCGGTTCATAAACAGACTAAAGTGTCCTGCTGTAAATAAACTGCAAACCGCAGTAGTTCCCACCTAAATTTGTATTTGATACGTTTTACTTCGTTTTATCGATACTTGTGTTTTTTCTTTCAAGATTGATTTATAAGATTTAAAATATTGATTGATTTTTTTTTTTTTTTTTTAAATATTGTTTAATATAAAGGACTTTTATTGAAAGCTGTCTCTATGCATTTACGTCTTTTGTCATGAGGCACCCAGACTGCGATCAGGGAGGGCGGGTCACCGAAGGCCACCTGTCAGCACCACGGTAATACTGAGGAAGGTGGGAGGGCGTCTCCACAAGGACACTGCGGACACACACGCTCCATGGTCGCTCACGCCACAGAAGCTCTGGGCTGCTCTTTCAGACGTGCGGAAAAAGCTATTTGCGCTGGGGCTCGTGTGCAATTTTTAGGGCAGCTTCACTTGTCAGTCGAGCTCTGGACAGCGCACTGTGGTAAATCACCCCACTACTACTTTTTTTTTACTGTGAATACTACATGTAGCATTTAAGTGACACCTTTTGCACAAGGTGCCTTACAGCGTTAGATACACTATAGTTCAGTACAGGATGCTACCTACACTCAATCGCTCATCTACACACCACAGCAACACACACAGACTGCGGGCAATTCACAGTCATCACTTATTCAAATTGTTTATTATTAATTATCATACAGCTGCACTTTGAAATAATCAGGAATCAAAAAGTAAAACTGTTAACAGCCGGTTATAAATAATAATTAACATTTTTCCGCCGTGCTTCACAGTGTTTTTCAGTTGCATTTACATCCATTTATTTGTCATGCTTTTCTCCAAAGTGACTTACAGTGATTTACCCATTTATACGGTGAGTGTTTTTTCTTTTTAGTGCAGAGGCAATTTTAGCAACAAAAGGCTTTTCATGGAGTGGGGCACCCATTCCTGGACTGTTCAGACGTTGGTTCGAATCCAGCTCAGTCTGTGTGGGGTCCCCATGTATGCATGGGTTTCTTCTGGGTGCTCTGGTTTCCTCTCACAGTCAAAGGCACACAGTTCAGGTGAACTAGTGACTCTAAATTTTCTATTGTGTGTGTGTGCCTGCCCTGCAGTTGACCAATATCCAGTCCAGGAAGGATCCCCCCTTTCCTTCCACCCAGTGATTCCGGGACAGGCTCAGAACCACAGTGACCTTGACTGGGACAAGCGCTTAACGTGAGCGAGAGAATGTTTTTCTATGCCGTCAGAGTGATCACGTTACAGCAAAGCTAAAGGACACGGCAGAAGAGCGATAGTAAATCCGACCACTATTGGACTTCACTGTCGACACCGGGTAGCACCTGGTCGAACGCCGTAAGGTGGGAAGCTCTGCGACCACATGGCACAGGGCTGGGTCATGACATTAGCAGCTGGATATGGCTAAAGCTCCCTAATTTCTACTGCGCAGATGCTCTTTTGTGGGATCACGGTTATTGCATATTATTTGAGCCGGAGACCCACGGAGCTCCGGATCTCCTAATCAAAACGTAATCCGGTCTCCAATCCCCTTTAAATTACCTCCTGGAGGGGTTTGTTTTGGTTGCTGGCGGGCATGCAGGGTGGCACTGTGGGAGGGTGGGGACGTGTGTGTGTGTGTGTGTGTGTGTCTGTGTTTACATATTTTTTCTGCCTGTGTATTTCAACGTGTGTGCACTTGCATGTGAGTGATTACCTGCGTGCGTTACCACATTTATCCGACTCCTCCGGGCCAAGCGGCTCACGTACGGAGCGTGGGCAGAGAGGAGGGAGGCAGGGGTGTGATGCACAGTTACAATCCCAAAGAGACCCGTCTGGCCCCCCACGGCCAAGCGCGGCTCCGTTCGGGCTCTGGGAACGCCCCGTGAGCCGACAGCCACCTCCTCCATAACCAAGCGCACCACCCGGCAAGACAGCAGAGGCCGAAGGCGAATCGCTGGGATCCGCACACACTGGGATCACACAAACAAGCTGATGTGCTGACTCATTATTTATAGCCCAAAGAGCTCACAGGAGCTGAAAGCCCAGTTTGTTTTCCGTCCTTCCCCGTCACTGCTGTAGAGATAACGCACTATGTGCTGGAGGACAACATTTACATTTACGTTTATTCGTTTAGCAGATGCTTTTCTCCAAAGCGACATACATCTCAGAGGAGATGCAATTTGCGCTTCACATTAAGAGAAAAGGACATAGTTGCAGACGTGTGATTCTTAATTAAACTTGACAAAGGTGCTTAACCTAAAGTGCCAAGTAAAAACCGGGCAGCTGTATAAATGGGGTGAATCATAGTAAGAGGCGTAGTGTACGCATCAAAAACTACGAGCTGCTTTCGAGAAAAGGGTCCGATAAATGAACAAATAATGACAATAACACTCGTTGGTCGCGTAGGTAGTAAGATATTTGTTAAAGCTGGAGAGACATTAAGAACTGCTTCAGCCGTTCAAACGGGTAACGCTGTAAATCACTTAGATCGGAAGAGTGAAAAAAAAGAGCTGAAATAATCATTCACGTACATCATTCTGTTACTGATTTTCCCATGAAAGCATTTTTAAAGTAGTTATACTTTTATTCATCTGTCATGTAACTATATTGATAAAATAGCAATTGCATCATTATTATTTTTATTATTATGACAGTTGGTAGCATAGTGGTTCGAACTACTGCCTTTGGAGCCAGAGGTTGTAGGTTCAGTCCCCACCTCCAACTGTAGTACCCTTGAGCAAGGTACTTACCCTAAATTGCTGCAGTAAAATTACCCAGCTGTGTAAATGGGTAAATAATAGTAAACCTGTAACGGTAATAACTGTGACCTTCATGCTGTAAGTTGCTGTGGAGAAAAGTGTCGGCTAAGCGAATACATGTAATACTATTCAATAATATGGGCAGCACGGTGGCACCTTGGTGGTGCGAGAGAACGTGGATTCGAGTTTGTATGTTCTCCCTCTGTGTGGGTTTCCTCTGAAGTCCAGAGACATGAAGTTCAGGTGGACTGGTGACTCTCAATTTTCCTTAGTGTGTGAATGGGTCAGTGATTTTGTGTGCGCGTGTGGCTACACTGTGATGAATTGGCATCCCTTGCGCCCACTCCTTCTAGGATAGACTCTGGTTCACCGATCCCCTACTCAGAGTAAGCAGTTATAGAAACCGGATGGATGGATTTCAATCGCTTCATACATAAGCAATAAACATTTTTTAGATGCACACCGAGGGTCAGGAATGTATCCCGTCCGGTTTTATACGCTTTCCCCGCAACAAAGAGCACTTAATGCTAACTCAAAGTCAGTAAAGCAGTTAATGATTCTTCCAAGGAAATTTCATCATCAACACGCCGGTTGTGCAACCTGCAGGCTGCCGTAAGCTCACACTTCTCAAGTGCCAGGTGTCTGATTGATTTGTCCTCTAATTGCCAAAGTTTAAATGCGCTTTTATTCCTCTGCTTCGCCATCACGCGCTTTAAATGGTGAATTTGCAGTATGTATTCAAACAAAATCTTATGCCCAGACATATTTAATCGCTTCTGCCTTTTAAATTCTAAGAAGAAGCAGTTGGATGTGACAGCAACTGCTTGACTAGAGAACTGGAAACAAGTTCTTATCTTTTGCAGAGGAAAACTACACACATTATCATTGAAAGCAGCAAAACCGGTCTGACATAAATATTTGTGCAGCTCCGGGCATGAAACTGTCTGCAAAACCCCCCCCCGTGAGCTACGTAAATGTCACCGATGCTGGATGTTTATTTGAATAATACTGTCCAAAAAAAGAGCATTAATAAAGGAAAATTTCTTCATGTAATGTGGCACAGTATAATAATACACTAAGTCTCATAACAGGGTCTAATACAACAAAGAACTTGTACAATAACCGGTAAAAATAACTGCGATTTTCAGTACAGCAGCATTTTTTTTTTCGTGTTACCTGTTCATTTGCTTCCAAAATGGGTTTTAAAAAAAAAAAAAAAAAAAAAAAAAAAAAAAAAAAAAATCACCTTCGCTTTCTTATTATTTTAACCAGTGGTGGGTTTTCTGAAGGCGCGTTTCAGGCCCAGCGCTGCGCAGCTGCTGTCCACCTTTTAGGCTGCCTTGCACATCTGGTACAAAAAAGGATTACAAAGGGCCTAAGAAAAGGCCTACAAATACACCCATTGAACTGCTCCCAGATATCTACAGGACTTGATCATCCACTACACCCCAACCAGACTGCTACACTGTTCCACATCTGCCTGCCTGGCGGTCCCACGCACAAAAGGTAAAGCACAAAGGTGCTCGGTTCTGGCTCCATTGTGGTGGAACGACCTCCCCCTCTCACTCAGAACTGCTGAATCTCTTTCCACGTTTAAGAAGGGTCTTGAAACTCACCTCTTCCGGACTCACTTCACCCATCATCTCTTAAGCTCATGTAAGGTGTAAAAGTTCATGCACTATAACTTTAAGATCATGCCCGGATAAATCTTTACACAGCTACTCCTGTAATGTAACCTAAATGTTTACACATATCTCCAAAAAAAAAAAAAAAAAATTTATATATATAACTAGGAAAGTGATCAGGAATTATCAATATTTGGATAAAGTTTTATGCAGCTACTCGTGATGAATATTGGTTCATATGGCGGAAAGAAAAAACTGCACTTAATCACACATCTGTATCTATGTCTCTCTTCCTGTTAATATAATGGACACATTTCTCATAGAAAATACAAAGTGTTGATAAATTAATAAGTGTAAAAAAGTTAAATGAAGAAACAATCATGAGAAACGCAAGCAACGGAAATGAAACACTTCTCGGAAGCGTTTGCTGTTCCATCGTTTATTTCACAAATACCAATCTCACCTCCGGTGGCTGCAATGCCCCCAGTTCAAAAACGGAAAAAAGGAGCAACCTGATAGAACACATGCAATACTCCAAACCTGCTTTTAGAGGAGGAGTTTAGATTTAATGTGTTTTTAATGAAAAAGATGAAGACAGTAACCACTGGTGAAGCACTTCTTCTGAATGAGAACTGCACAGTTTAAAGCACAAGCTGTCCAGAAACATGAAAAAAAAAAAAAAAGCTTTATTAAAAACCTGAGATATAAATATGATAAAAAAAATTATCAATATAGAAATAACATTTATTTTATACTTTTTTCTCTTGCTAACTTTCCACTTATTTACATGTTTCATTACATGTGTACAGTATGTGTATACATTGTATCTTGCTGCAATCAAAGTGAATTTCTCTCTGGGATCATTCATTCATTCATTAAAAAAAAAAAAACATAGACTTTAAAAATAGACTTTAAAAAGACATTGCTTTCATCAGTTGTACAGGGCTTCCTAAATAGAGAAAAACTCTATAGTTGCTTCTTCATTCACAACCCTGCACTGAACAAGTGGTAGTTGATAATGAATGAAAGAAAATTACATTAAAAGGCAGGCTAGTAATTCTTTTTGTTATGCATATCATAAAATATGTTTGTGTTATTGTTATGCATAAAAATACTTTTCTTTCGGTGTTTTGATTAGTTTTTGAGGGCATAAATGTTAGTTCGACATCCTTGCAACAAGAACAAATCAACTTCGATATGTGAGGAATGGATGTACAGTATATCATGAATATCTGAAAGTTTCACCAGGGAAACCACGTCAACGCTCATGGTGATGCCGATAGGGGTATTTCGGTTTCTCAACTCTGGCCACATAATGAGCGGACACATGACTCACAGGGGCAGCACTAACCTGGTGCTGGCAGCAGACAGTGGAAAAAGTACTCTTTGCGGCGTCAAAATACGGACGCCAGGTCACATGAGAACCGTAGCGTCCCTTCCACCACACCTTACAAGTATTGCCCCGAGAGGCTCTTAGTTCCACAGCTGCCACTTGGGAAAGCATATGCTTTTTGCCTGGCTGTAGTTCCATTTAGAGAGGGGGGGGATTGCAGAGATTTCACAGGTCACTGCTCTCATGGTATGCTCCCTGGGCGAAGATCAGCTCAGGATTTGCAGAAATCCAGAGGGAAAAGCGGTCACAAGCACACAGTGCCTCGGTTGGTGACATACTCCGGACTGCCACACATGAGAACATGGCAGCTGTACACTAGGAAGACACTAGGAATAGAAGGACACATGGCTGCAGCCCATCAAGAAATTATGCACATCACTTTTCTAATGGAGAAGATGAAGTTAAACTGTGTCAGAAATATTGGCACCCCACTGGACGTGTGGGTGTCAGGTATTAACATGCGATTGTCTTAGGAACATTTGGCTTTTGAAAGACAAATATCTCCATCTGAAGCACTTGGCAGAAAATGAATAGCAACTTGGGCATCAGCATTAAAGCAGCAATAAAAACAGAAGCGCCTTCCGTCACCATAATATTGGTGTCCGTGGGACAAAGGGGGCACCTTTCAATCCAAAGGGAACAACTCTGTATTGATGTGCCATTCCGTCCTACCTTTCTTTGTGTGTAGAGCATGAGGACAAACGTCGCTTTCGATTTTTTTTTATTAAATCTGTATTCATGCAAGCCTGTTGTGTAGCCGTGTCCCACTAAACATGGTGTTTTAATGAATATTCTCTATGAGGACATCCATCAGGTTGCCCTGCACAAGACACTTTTTCCCGTTTTTCTTAAACTAAACTTTTGTTAAATCTCCTGCAGTGTGCTTGAAATGGAGATTTTTGTCCTTCACCCTTACAGCAAATACTGAGAAAGGACCTAAGAAGAGAGTAATTGTATACCTTGCATTTTAAGCAAAGGGCAGAGACATGAGGTCTGAACTTCTTCGACCCACTTCTTTCTGAACTGCAAAACCTGTGTGAATGTGGGTACTAAGAAGTCCAGATAAAGAACCTCTGGTCACAGTTGTGAAGAAGCTAGCAGTTCTTATTAAAGGTCTCCAGGTATACACATGGTTATGAGAGTTGCATAAAATTACTCGTTAAATAAAACCCCTGAGAACAGGGAAGATCATGGCATGGAAAGCGACAGTCTCCGTCCCTTTGTAAGCGTATGACCGCGACACTGTGCATCTCTCGGCTCCCCGCCAGCGTCTGACCAGCGCCGACACCACAAAGGCCCCTTTCATAGAGCCAGTTGGTGGAAGAAGTGATTTAATGTGACTGCGTCAGAGTACACCTCTGCCCCCAACCTTCTCCCAAGTGGAAAAATACAGGGTCCTCCAACCGGGCCGGCCCCCAGAGACACAAGGCACTCGGAACAGTCTGGAACCAGCAGCACTGATGTTATCATTCATACCTCTCTGTCTGATGCAGTATGTCTGCGTACACGTTAGACAGCCGATCGAGCCGATCGCTCTTTGAATTATGAGAAATATAAAAGATTCCACAATAAAGACTATAAAGACACCTTCATTCAGCTTTTACCGTGTATCTAATCTATTTTGCGTCACATTCTTTGATCCAGCACCACCTTTTACTGCCAGCTATGGTTTGAGGTGTCCCCTGAAGAAGCCTGTGGACAAAAGATCATAAGTGACTTTTGCAACGACAGAGTAAAGGCTCCCTTTTCCATCACTGTCGCTATCTGTTGAACTGGATGTAAAGAAATTCACCCAATTTTGTACGCATTGAACTTCCTCACAAAAGGGTCTGATCTGGATGATATGAGTCAGTATCATGTGATCCTAATGCACTGTTTTATGGCCCAGTTTTAAAATATTACAAAAAATTAATTTGACAACGATCTAACAGCCTAAAATTTGCCGCCAACAGCACAGTAGTAAATGAGAAGCTGTAGTGACAGCAGCTGAATCCAAGCAGCAAAATCCAACTTTTTAAAAACATATACCTGAGTTCTGAAATGTTTTTCATGGAAGCTAATGTAAAAATCTCCTTAATTAGTTTTGTACATTCCATTAAAATTTTGTAATATTATATTTAGCATTTAGTAATCAAGCAATCTGTACTGTTCACTTTAAATTGTTATATTTAAATACTAACGACTACGTGTTGAGGGTTTTATCCAAAATATATTTCTTTTCACTGATTTATTTGTACATATCATCTATAGCTTATTTACAGCACCCCCGTGAAGCAGAGTCAGAAACAGTGAGATAATTTGCATTTAATCTTAACTGACAAGCATCAGTTATGGTGAGGATCAAAGATGAGAGAATTTGTAGGCCCTCATCTCAAGTGAGGTGTCAACTTGCACTTTGGGATCCCAACCTCAGCAAACAGGTGCGAGCAAATTGATTCCAGTGCTGCTGACCACTGGGTTTTTAATGCTTCTCCCCTGGTACAACAAGCGAGACCAGCTGTACTGTCTGCGCCAAGCTCGAGTTCACACTGTCCAATCACAGACATCCCGGAAGACCCAACTCACAGAATCCAGTCTTTGCTGCTGGTGGCATTAATTCAGAAAACCTCAACCAGTCTGCACCCACGTTCCAGGTGTGCCATTTCATGATTTCCGCCTGTGTAGCCCTGTAGGCAACTACAGCCACCCATGCCTTCATCAACCATGGTCACCATGGCAACCACAAGACCAGAGGTCACAAATTACACAAGGTTACTCTGGGAACAAGTCAGTCTGGTGTCTTCTCATGAGGCGAAGCTTCTCTCACATGCATAAGGTGATATGACTCGCTGCAGGAGTACTGTACAGATTCATTATCTTCCTTGTGAACATTGCCCTGGTTACCTTGGTTACCTAATATGTAAATCACTTCTGGCTGACTGTGTGAATGACATTCAAGAGATATTTATTATTAACCCGTGGTGATAAATCATTATAAGCAGGACTTGTGATAATTTTCCTCCTATTTTAAACGCTAAGCTTTATTCTTTAGACACCTACTATAAAACTTTAATGTTAAGACAAACTTCAAGATAGTGTTACAGATAAGCATCTGGGAGACAATGGTCCTATTTAGTAATCGTATTGCCCAAATGCAGTCCAGTGAACAAATTAAGAATTTTGAATTACGGGATACATAGTTTCTGAAATGCTGTACGGTATAATCTCTTTCACTAGAACACTGGAAAAATATTTTTCTGACAGTGCACAACTGTGGGCATTTGGAATGGGCACCAACCTGCTCCACTGGGTGGCAAGAACACATCGCAAGGTCAAAGCAATGTCACAGGATTGCTGATGCTGCTAGACATGGCGGCTGGGCCTGCCTTCAGTGGACCCGCCAAGTCCGTCCCCCGAGCAACACACCACAATGAATGATTCACTCAGAAAACGCCCACTGCAACAAGACTTTGACTGATGTTCTGAGTAAAAGCCTATGGCCTTATTCCAGAAAGAAATAAATTAGCATCATAAAAAACAGAAGAGTCAGTTAATAAGTTATCAGAAATATCCCAAAGTTCTGCGGTAACTGGCACCTTCAACTGGTAAGAATGTGCTTGACATAAATCCCTTAGCAGTGACTGGTGAGCATCTGGTGACGCTCCGTTTCATCACGGTGATACAGCTAGGCAGATTCCACGGAAAGATGTATTTCCGTACAGATATGAAGTGCAATGCCAGTCATTTTCCTTGACTCGTTCCATTACGGGACAATCAGACACATGAACATCTCCTTCAGTTTAGAGTAATGCTAATTTTATTTTCAATTATTTTTTTCAATCATAAAATCTATGTTGGCAACACTTACTCGCCTCACATTGTAATACAAACTTTTAATACTTCTTTACACGTCTTTCCTGAGATGATCACTGAAATCACAGTGGAGGAGCCAAAATAATTGTGAGAAAACATATTTAAAAACTGAAGTAACAAAGACTTTTTCACAGTAGTAAAGGCCCATAGCGCACCTTTGCCACTGAAGATAAATGTAGGGAGAGAAAAACTTCTTTATCAGATTAGATTTAATCTACCCTTCCATTTCTCGTTCCATTTCTTCATTTTTTTTCTTGAAGTCAGCAGTTCTGGTGTCAGTGGTCTGAGAAATAAATGAAAAGAATGAAAACCATATACATTCCACAACCACAGCAGTCAGTTTCTCACGACATATGACTGGGCCAACAAACAAAAAAAATCACATTATATTCATGGCCATATCCTATGAGCTCTGTATGTGACCTACTGAGAACTCCCATACTCAATTCCACCAGGAAAATAAAACTTCAAAGCATATTCTGCTGTTACAATACCTGCTTTATCAGTATGCCCTGAATAATCACATTTAATTAAGTATTTAGTACGAACAATAGTGATGTATATGAACAAATCTTACACCTGGGAAACGGATATATAACGGTGCTGTACAACCTTCACCGGAATACCCGGAGGACACTATGTCATCCTTGCATCAAACGTAGACTTTGTATGGTGCAGCTGCTAATATTAGAAGGAGAATCATAGCTAAGGAAACCATCAGATGCTATGCTAACAGATGTCAGTACAACAGTGCTCAATATCCCCGCCACTGATATCACAGAAACCAATAACCAAGTACATGCAAGAGTGACCCTTGAAATGTTTGGTTACGAGATCAGGAAGGAATCCAATGGCAGGCAGCACCCTTCACGGAGACTAAGGCTGGAGGCCAAGATAAAGGTAGGACATCAGTAGACTGGTTCAAGTACGGAATGGTGTTAAGATCAAGGATAGACATTGGGTTTAAATACAATGTTAACTACAAGAAATACAAGGGATTGTCCACAGCTAAGGCCCTGCAGACTGCAAAACAAAGGCTCACTGCACTGTGTAGAAGACTATGGTGATACACCAGAGAAGCAGAAGCTCAGATCCACCAAGAGCTGAGAGTGAAGAGTACTGGAAGAGCATATGGGAGAAAGAGGCAACACATAATGTCAATGCCCTGTGGTCAGCAGACCTAAGAGCAGAACACCACAATCTTCCACAACAGGAAGCAGTCACCATTACAACCAAGGATATCCAACAGCATGTCACTAAGATGAAGAACTGGACAGCACCAAGACCTGACATGAGCCACACCTACTGGTTGAAGAGCCTAACAGCGCAGATGAAGCAGCCACTGTCTGCAGGCTCCCATCCCTAACACAAGGCAGGACAGTGCTAATCATGAAATACCTAGACAAAGGAACAGCACCACCAAACTCTGGACCAATAACTTGTTTCCCCAACAACACTGAAGCTACTGTCAGGAATCATAGCCACCAAGCTGAATGAACACCTGGGGCAGTGCATGAACACAGTGCAGATAGGGATTGGGAATAAGACTAGAGGCTCAAAACACCAGCTACTGGTAGACAGAAGAGCCTTCCAAGACTCCAAGTCCCAACAGATCAACCTGAGCACTCAATGCAACACACATGGATCCTGGAATGCCTGGAACTATACAAGGTCAAAGGAACAATAAGGAACTTCATCAAGAGTAATCAACACTTATGCTCTACCGGTCATCAAGTACCCGGCCAGTATACTGAGCTGACCAACGCAGTAAATATAAGATGCCAACAATAGGACCTGGAAACTCCTCTCAATGCATGGAGCATTCCACCTGAAGTCCACTACTCAACGACTGCACATCTGTCGAAAGGAAGGGGTCCAGGGCTTTGCGAGTGTCAAGGCCACTATCCTGGATGAAACACAGAACATCCAGAAATACATCAGAGAAATGGCTCTAGGCAAAGAGGCCCCAGAGACAATCCAATGCCTAGTGGCAGGGTGTAAGATGTAGGTAGGAACAGCATACACTAAATGGCCTAATCAAGTGGCTGGGAAAGTGTACAGGAACATCAAGATTTTGGTTTGGAGTTTCCCCATGTCCAAATGGGAGACACCACAGAAGGTGACTGAGAACGACAGGGCTAAATTCCTGCAGGACTTTCAGATCCAGACCTACAAGCAAGTACTGATGAACCAACCAAACATCGTGGTGGTGAATGAAGAACAGAAGATAGTGGTGGTAGATGTAGTAGTCCCAAATGACAGCAACATCTAGAAGGAGTATGAGAGGCTGGAGAAGTACCAGGGGCTGAAGGAGGAAATGGAACAGATGTGGATGGTAAAAGCCAAAGTAATCTCAGGAATTGAGACAAGAAAATATATATATATATATATATATATATATATATATATATATATATATATATATATATACACACACACACACACACACACACACCTCCACTGCTTCATCACACATTTCCCTTGTTTACTGTATGGTTAGCTCCATACACACATCAATGTCACACACAGTGTGACTCAGCCTTAGTAACTCACATGACTGCTTTCCTCACACCTTACACATTCAGTATCTTAGCTCTAATCCACTTTCAGCCTAAGAAAACCTGTGATACAAACATTCTCTGTGCTGTACTTTTTATATCGATTTTGTCTACGTGTCCACTTTCTTAATGTGCACATTCTGGACATAAAACACACATTCACACACATGTTCTGAACTGCTTGTGCCATTCGGGGTTGCGGGGAGCCAGAGCCTAACCTGGCAACACAGGGCGTAAGGCTGGAGGGGGAGGGGGAGGGGACACACCCAGGACGGGACGCCAGTCCGCCGCAAGGCACCCCAAGCAGGACTCAAACCCCAGACCCACCGGAGAACAGGACCCGGTCCAACCCACTGCGCCACCGCACCCCCCTGGACATAAAACATCCTTAGGGCGTTCAAATTACCACCGTTTAATTCTATATTATTTACACACTGTGTAACTTTCATAATGTTTATGTAGACATGTGGCATGCATTTACATTGTTTGCATTCCATTCTATATTGTACATAGGCACAGTGTACACACATTTTATGATACATCTGTGTTATACAAAGGTTAAATATATATGCTGTGCCACAGTCCATCACATGACTAATATATGTGACTAATATATCTGTATATAGCTACAGCTGGACTTGGGTACTGGCTGAGATGGGACAGCCCTGGGGGTGTACATGGAGACACGAGATCCTCCTTGGTTCCTGTACAGGCTCAACAGCTGTCCACAGCAACCCAACATCTGATACCATCACTTTCAGTAAGAGATACTTCTGCCACATTTTAAAATGCACACTGCAGATGCTCAGATTTTTGCATCAATTCTGAGTTCCTCAAACCAACCCACTTGTCATGTATATGCACAGAAAAAGGGGCGCCTTTCAATCCAAATGGAAACACTCTGTATTGATGCGCCACTCCTTCCTACCTTTCTGTGTCTATTGAGCATGAGCACAAACATGTAGTGTTTCTTTTTTTTTTTTTAAATTTAATCTGCATTTATGTAAGTCAATTGTGTAGCCTGTTTCACAGAAACACGCTGTTGTACTGAATATTCTCTAAGAGGACACCCATCAAGTTACAGCGCAGTGGCGTCCACCTTCTTGCATGCTGTCTGCTCAAGTATGGAGTAACTAACTCTCACGAACCCTCTTTGTAAAGCATGTAGTACAAATTTATGTTTCTGTGAAAAGATGCAAATGAAGTATTGCATGTCAAATACATCCCAGTGAAGCAAGAGCATTACTACATGCATTTCTCAGTAGGAAGGAATGGCCTTTAAACAGAAATCTTTATTAACGATTCATTAATAAATACTGGAAAAAAAACTATGAATTCTTACACTGGCTCATGGTGTGCCGGTAGGTGGTTGCCACGGGAAACTGACTCAGAATTGTCAACGATTTATTTCCTGTTAATATAAGTTAATAGAAAATAAAGCATGGCCCCATTACTACATTAGCTAGTACCAGTACAAAAGCCAAGAGGCCTCTTCCTGGCTTGTTAAATTCCACTCCATTGACACACAGCCACTGGTCTTTGTGGCAGCACAAGGGAGTTTGAAGAGCAGGCTGGTAGAGTCCAAACAGGCCTGCTAGTGGAGCAGGTCCCTGCTTTTTAAGCCACAATGCTGACAAATGAACACATTATTCAGACCCTGGAAAGCAATGCTTCTTGTGCAGGTGCAGGCCAACACGCTCCCAACCAGGGCTTATTCTTGCTAACAGCCCATCATTTGCTCGTAGTAAGGAAACTCACTGTTTGTTCTTTCAAGGCGCTATCCCTTGAGGGTTGTCTAGGTGCCTCAGTTGCCCTGGCAATGGCATTTGCTCCAGACATGTGGACAGGGGCCAAGCTCCAACTAGTGACGGGGCAGTGTTCCATCTATCCATTCTATTCCAGAAGCACAGGCTATCCTGAGATACCATTTTCCATTGGTGACCATTCGTCAGATTGATATCATGACACCACCGGCAAGATAAAAATGAAAGGTCACTGGTCACGCGAAAAGGCGTTTACCCATCATTGCCAATATAACTTACAAAGGAAAACACTCAGTAGCTCACAGAGCACAAGGGGAATCAGCAAAAAATAAATAAATAAATGAACTAAAAAAAAAGTGCTACAGGAAAAAATGAATAAAATGGAACAAGTGCCACGCACACTAGAAAATATGAGTGTGTTCCCAAGACTTCAAGTCCCGCCAGACTAACGTGAGCGCTACGCCACACACGGATCCTGGAATGCCTGGAACTAAACAAGGTCAAGAGAACAATAAGGAACTTCATCAAGAGCAAACAACACTTATGCCCTACCAGTCATCAAGTATCCAGCCGGTCAACTGAGTTGGCCAATGCAGGAAATATAAGCTACCAACATTAGGACCTGAAAACTCCTCATGATGTATGGAGCGTACCAAGTGCCCTCAGTAAAGGGAACGACAGCACAACACCTGGCGTAGGGATCTTGAAGCTGACACCAGGATGCTGGGATACACCTGGAGCCAGATAGAGAAGAAAGCACAAGACAGAGATGCCTGGAGAGCCCTTGTTGGCAGCCTATGCCCCAGGAGGGGTGGAAGGCATTGATGATGATGATACTATTTCAGTCTCAAAGGTGCAAAGTGTATGAGCGATTAAAGTTATAGGGTATCATACCGCACAGGACAAGCATGGGTGTGGTATGCTTCTAAAGCACAGAGCATGATGGTATCCAAGGTGTAGCGTTTCGTAGTCTCCGAGGTACTGAAGCCGAAACTCTCTAATGCGTTATGAGTGACGGCCGATACGAAAGTCTCGGCACTATTAGAACCAACAATAAGCGTGATCCGCACTGCATTACAGGGAGCGACAACAGTTGTCTCTGAGATACAGTGTGTGAGATCAGCGTGACATCATGTAAGGTGCAGGGTGTGAGAATGAGCGCGTCAGTCTCTGAGGTACCCGGTGTGAAAAGAAGCCGAGTGAAGTGTTTAGTATTCATCTCGGAGACACGCGGAGCCGCGAAGCTTGAGTCACTCCCCGAACACGGCAGCTGCGCGATGGCCCTTGGACTCAAGTAAATCATCTTTAAGGGCTCTCACAACCTTGCCGTCCCATGAATGCATAGCCTCGAGCAGAGAGCATTTAATTTAAGGCCTCACGGCCCTCATACAGATGCGATAGGGCACACAGAATGACAGTTCGAGCCACTGCTCTGTTTATAGTGCCCTTTAGGGCACCTTACGCTTTTGAGACAAAATAGTCTCATTAGCTTGAGTAAATCTGGCCCTTCTGAGAGTTTGTAGCCAAGGCAGATGACCTTGACCATGCTTCTGGTATCAATTGACACTGTGCCCTAGGCTGCCCAAGAGGAACAAGCTGTCCAGCTTTCAGCACATGCTGTAAATAAAAATGTCATAATTAGCAAATGTTAGTTGCGTCTCTTTGCGCTGAGGGGTTTCGCTCTTTTTTTTTTTTTGAGGTTTAATATAAAATTTAAGAACTGAGGTTTAATGCTAAATAAATCTAGACATCTATTTTTTAGTATGTATGAGTGTACTGAACTTAATCTTGGAAAACATTAAATAAAGGTACTTGAGGTTCTCGCACTGGGCAGTACTGTGGCACAGCAAGTAGCTCTGGTGTGTCTGGGCTGTGGGTTCAAATCTGGCGCCGTCTGTATGGAGTTTGCATGTTTTCCCCCTCATGTTTGTGTGGGTTTCCTCCCACAGTCCAAAGACATGTGTTTTAGGTGGATCGATGACTCAAAACTCAATGTATAGAGCGTGAGTGAAACTCAAAGTGTGTGTGACTACCCTGCCACGAACCGCTGTCCTGTCCAGGGTGTGCCCTCCATAGTCTAGCATCCTGTGCTTCCAAGATAGGCTCCTGTCCACTGTGACTCTGCATTGGATAAGTGGTTATGTGGCATGTCACTCCATCGCAGGAAAAAAAAATGAACAAGCAAAATTATTTTGACTGGTTTTTTCCCCCATAAATTAACTTATCATGAACAGTTGGTAATATCAATATGGCATCCACAGAGTATTTAAAAAGGTAATTTGGCTGCAGCAGCTTGAGGTCAGTTACACTGAGCTGCAGATTGATTACTAATGAGGTTCTCATTGAGCTGAGACCAAACACACTGAGGGAAGAGTTTTGCCTTTGACAAAAACACAATATGTGGGTTCATCAAAATCCTATGTTTGACAGCACAACATGTGTCATGTGTATATATACACGAGACAATATGTGTGTACCTATATATGACGTAATGTGTGTGCATATATGCATATACTGTATGTGTGCTTATCTTATACTCTATATACATATATAGTATAATATAGGCGCGCACACACACACACACACACACACACACACACACACACACACACACACGGTGACTGAAACCGCTTGCCCCAAGTGGGGTCACGGCAAACCAGAGCCTAACCCGGCAACACAGGGCATAAGGCTGGAGGGAGAGGGGACACACCCAGGACGGGATGCCAATCCATCACAAGGCACCCCAAGCAGGACCCAAACCCCAGACCCACCAGAAAGCAGGACCCAGCCAAGCCTGCTGCACCACCATACCCCCCAGCTATATACAGTGTGTGTGTGTATATATATATATATATACTGCTGGTCCTTGATTTATACATACATATATGTGTGTGTGTGTATATATATATATATATATATATATAGTCTATCATAAATACAGGTGGTCCTCGATTTACAATGTTTCATCTTGCGATTTTTTTCAACTTTACGATGTTGAGCTGACTATAAACATTCAGTAGAAACCGTACTTGAAATTTGAATTTTGATTTTTTTTTCCCGGGCAAGCGATATGTGGTGCGATACTCTTTCCTGATGCTGGGCAGAAGTAGTGAGCAGCATCTCCCAGTCTGTCTCTGTCTGTCTCACTCTCTCTCTCACACACACACACACACACACACACACACACACACACACACACACAATTTTAGCAGTTACATACACATGTGGATTAAGTAATAGCATAACAATGGTGTATGCATATACAGCCATGACAAAGTTATAATTAGGATGCATATCATTATCTCTTTCCTTGCTACCTAAATACTTGGTATTTGTTCCCTTTCCACTTTTATTGATATGCATACTATGGAAAATTGAGCAGAGCCCTTGGAGCAGTAGATCTCGCCCAGAGATGTTCACACAAAGCCTTTTCATCACAGGCTCAGTTTGGTAACAGGAACGGCACCTGCTCTTGCTAATGCATACTTTTGTTTGCAGGGAAAGATACCCAGAAAGCACCGCATTGGCGGGCTGCAGTGCATGCAGGGGTTACTGTAAACGAACGAACAAAAGCAAATCAAGGCCAGTCGCAGCAGCTGTCAGGACTTTGCAAATGAAAGAAAACCTGCAGACCTTGAAAGGAGGGGGGAGGAACAAAAAAAAAAAAAAAAACCCCACACACCACAATGAAAATCAACAACGCAATTTTCCCACCATTGGAAGAGACTGACTTTTAAATTTACAGCAAATGAAGCGAAGGTCACTGTAGTTGTACATGATTGAGGTGCAGAAATTACTCATTACCGCTTATTATTCTGATATGCATTTATTGTATCCAGAGTTACTGCTCCAGCATCATACAACAATTTCAAAAACTTCTCTTGTGCCCTCCCATCTTGCTAGTTATGAATCCAGCTCTTTTTTGCGATGACTGCATTTGATAAAACATATGAGTTTATTCAGCTTATTTCAATGTCAAAGGACAATTCACACTAAAGCAGTCTTGTGTAAAGTAATGTTAACAGTCTGTGCGAAGGTAATCAAACGCAAACCAACAAGACTGCAACTCATCAAGATAATCAACAGTCACTGCTTATTGCCCTTAATGCAGCACAGCGCTGCCATGAATGGATGAGCTGAAATCATATTAAGCTTATTTGTACGTGAAAGGATTTTCGCCTTCATCTGGTTTAAAACACTGTGACGTGAGTGCTGAACAAGACACAATGGATAACAAGTGAGCAGCTGCAATGTTATCGAGGAACAAAACACCTGGACAGCAAATAGCACTTCATCTTCAGCATGTGAGTCAGGTGAAATGAGGAAGGAAATATGGGTGAATTTCCCTCATTTCACTATGGGAAACTGTCCCCAGCTGGGTTTCATATACAGAAGTTTTGGGGTTAGGGTTAGGAGTGAAGGAAAGGGATAGGGGTTAGGGTCAAGGTTAGAGTTAGGAGTAGGGTTAGGGATAGAGGATAGGGACAGGGTAAGGGTTAGGGTCAAGGTTAGGATAGGGTCAGCGATAGGGTTAGAGTTATGGTTAGGATTAAGGGTGGCACGTGAAGACAAAAACATTTTTGTTCATGATTTCCAGTAGTCATACAGGAGAGACAAGACACCAACGCTGAGGTGGTACCATTCCGACAGGAAGCTAAGGAGTCTTCCTTTGGGGACCCTGGGATCCATCAAGGAACAAGGGAAATATCGTTTCCCAAAATATCAGGTCAGGCTGGACAAATTAGAGATGTAACAGCCACCGAATTACCTGGTCAAAAACCGACAACTGGCACAAGCACTGGCGTTTATGAACATCCAGACGTGGCAACATGGAAAAAATGCCAAATATCATGTGAAAAACGAATACGAGTCTGATGAATTTTAATTTAAATGCCGCACCATTTAGTCGAGCTGTTTCTGTGGAACACACTGGGAACCTTCATTTCACCAGACGAGTGCTCCTGTGGAATATTAAAGGGGTTCGAACTGCCCCCCATAGATCAATACTGCCACCTAGTCGAGGAAGTGCGCGAGAACCAGTGGTGGAGCCGCACTTCCTGCACTTCTCCTTCACATAACAAGGAGCCCAATAAGAGCCCAGTTTGAGTCAGATGAGACACCAGAAGTGCAGCAAGGTAAATACTTGTTGCGTTTTGTTCTTTGCACCGACACTCAAGAACGCGTGGCGTATGGCGGCCCTCAGCGGGGTGGGCTTCGCCAAGGACACCTTGGATTTGAAGGCCTTGGTTCAAGCGCTTGTTATTCCAGAAGAGAGCTGGGGACCGATCGGAGGGGGCGTATGGCAATTTAAAATGGATTAAATGTGAGCCACGACACAATTGATGAAGAGGCTCACCGGAAGAGCATCATGGAGGGAAGTTTAGTGGTAGCGCGACCCCACAGAACAGCGCCGCACCCTAAAGGACAGCACATCGGTCACATTGTGGTCACTCCAGCACTGAGCTCTTAATTAAATCATAAATAAAGTCTGTTGTTCCTGCTGCTCCACTAGTCATGCGAATGCTAATACAGAGGCTGGTACGTCGGCCTAATCCAATTCTTTCCATCTGCAAAATACATCCAGTTTAGTGTCATCTTCAGACTGTGGCATATTATCTGTGAGAAAGGTAAATGAGGTTGTTCTGTGTTTTGATTGTCCTTTTCACAGTCTGGTCTAGATCTGCAAACCACTGGGACCTTTAATCGTTGCTTGTTTTAAGCGCTGATATTATTGAACCTATATCCCCTACCGAAGAAGATTAGATATTGGATGTACTGCATATGAAGGGGGTGCGGTGGCACAGTGGGTTGGACCACAGTCCTGCTCTCCAGTGGGTCTGGGGTTCGAGTCCTGCTTGGGGTGCCTTGTGACGGACTGGCATCCCGTCCTGGGTGTGTCCCCTGCCCCTCTGGCCTTATGCCCTGTGTTACCGGGTAGGCTCTGGTTCCCCTGTGACCCCGTATGGGACGAGCGGTTCTGAAAGTGTGTGTGTGTGTGTGTGTGTGTGTGTGTGTGTACGTACTGCATATTGGGACTTGACATGTATAAAATATCCCCCACACACACATATAGCTCTATAGTCCCACTAGTGGTGGGGGGGGCATGGAGGCACAGTGAGTAGCACTGCTGTCTCATAGTGCCTGGGTGGTGTGAGAGGATGTGGGTTCAATCCCTACTCAGTCTGTGTGGAGTTTGCATGTTCTCCCCATGTTTGTGTGGGTTTCCTCTGGGTGCTCTGGTTTCCTTCCACACTCCAAAGACATGCTGTTCAGTTCACCCAGAGTGTGTGAGTGACAGAGAGAGTGTGTTCCATTGATGTATGGATGAGTGACCCAGTGTAAGCAGTGTATCTAGCAGTGTAAATGACCTTGGTGAATAAGGTGTGTGGGCTGATAACACTACATAGAGCTCATTGGAAGTCACTTTGGAGAAAAGCATCTGATAAATTTAAATGTCTTAATGGTACAACTTAGCTGCACAACTCTGCAGCTTGTTGTTGGAAGCTGCCGCAGACCCCGGGAACACAGCGCCCCTTGGAAAAGCAGCGCCATCAAACTTTCCCACACCCCCGTGGAGAGCGCTGCTATGCCGGAGAAGCGGCGAGGCCCCATGGCAGGCGGATCGATGTTGTTTACTTTGAAAACCATCCACGGCGCAAACGCATGTGAGCGCAAGGAGACAGTTTACAACATAAACAGAGAACAGGATGGAAAATGGGTCTAAAGCACCTCTGGTTTTTGCAACCTGTTCAGTTTGAAGACTTTTACGGGCCAAAAATCATGTTATTAAGACACTTGCTACCTTAAGGAAAATGCAAAGTGACACCAGCCCCAAACTACGAAGTCAGCCTTGTCCTTTGAACGGATCATTTCCAGCTACTGAGCTAAAATCTTCCATGATCTCGTAAACTTAAACTTGTAAGCACCTTTGACTTATAAGTGACCTATTGTGCGCAGGAGATGGGCCACGTGGACACGGCCGAGGAGTGTCGCAGGGCAGGGTTTCCTAAGACACTACACAGCATAAGGAGCAGAACACAAAATGGGACTTTGATCGTGGTTTAAATGATAAACCGAGCCACCAGAAAACGTGCAGCCAAATGACAGCGTGTGAAAGTGCTCGAGAAGTACAAAGCAATTTGATATTTGTTTTAGGAAGTCTGGGTGGCAAAAGACCTCAAAAGATGAGCACATGATCCTGAACAAAACAAGCACTGCCTCAGCAGCTGACTGTGACGTTGGCTTTGCAGCTCCTGAAAACGGGACCATGTGAAATGGCACAAAATGCTGGGCTCTTAAATGCCACAAACTTGTCAAGCTGCTATGGGAACAGCTGGTAGTGTAGTGGTTAGAGCTACTGTCTTTAGATCCCAAAGTTACAGGTTTGATCTCCACCTCTAGCTGTAAAAAATCTTGAGCAAAGTATTTACCTCGAATTGGTGCGCCAGTAAAATTACCCAGCTGTGTAAATGCTTATAATTGTAACATAAGTCACTTTGGAGAAAAGCATCAGCTAAATGAATAAATGTGAATGTATAGGAGACCTTTAGAGATGAGTGTAGTGATAGTTTAGTGAACCACACCTGTACCTGCAGCGAGACAGCAAACCATATCAAAGTGAATGTGTGAAAGGAGCAGATCGGACTGTTGCTAACAAGTGCCTGCTTGCTTTAGAAAGAAGGGCTACACCAGCAGCTGTCCTGTCCTGCTGAGGACAGCTTAAACATCTACTAGCACATAATATTTTCATTTCACCCCTTCTTCTCCCTATTCATTCATCATCAATTAGCCATAGTTATTTGCCTCCACTGGAGCAGAACACCCAGGCCATTTCAGAAGGGATGAAAACTGATCTGCAAGTAGGGGAGGGGAGACTTCACCTGATGATGTCACTCCCAGGCCTATACTGTTCCATAGATGGGTGTAAAACATCTTATTGATACTAATACATAATGACAGCAGGTAGTGTAGTGGTTAGAGCTGCTTCCTTTGAATTCAAATCCCACCTCTGGCTGTAGTACCTGTGAGCAAGGTACTTACCCTAAATTTGCTCCACTAAAAAAAAAAAAAAAAATTCCCAGCTGCATAAATGGGTAAATAATTGTAAGTTGCACAGGAGCATTTAAGTGTCAGCTAAATGAATAAATGCAAATATGTCTTTGAAAACAAACAGAGCTCTTAGGTTACATACTTACTTACTGGCAATGTGGCACAGCAAGTAGCACTGCTGTCTCACAGCACCTGGGTGGTGCAAGAGAATGTGGGTTTGATTCCCATTCAGTCTGTGTGGAGTTGGAATGTTCTCCCTGCGTCTGCGTGGGTTTCCTCCCGCAATTCAAAGACATGCTGTTCAGGTTCACCTACTGTGTGAGTGACAGAGAGAGAGTGTGTTCCACTCATGTCTAGATGAGTAACACAGTGTAAATCACCTTGGTGAATAAGCAGTGTGTGTGCTGATAACACTAGAAGTTGCTCTGGAGGAAAGTGTCTGTTAAATAAGCAAATGTTATTACGCACCAGGCTTTTAATTTATAGCTGAACCTAATTGCCTTTTTCATTTAGTAACAATGAAGCAGCTAGCAAACAACGAACAAGGATGGAACACGAGTACCTCCTCAAATGCAATCCTCCCACCTAGTGGCACCAACTGACCATTACAAAGTAAGAAGAGACCGTTTGCGGTGCATGAGACTCCAGTAATTATTACCCTTAATAGGATGCCACATTTGTTTATTCGGTATGTTGTTCAGAAAAATATAATGCAATTTTCCTAAGTTTCAAAAAAACCATAAAAATAACGAACTCACTCAACAGTATAATTCGCTTCATCATCGACGCTAACAACCCGGAAGCGGAAATGATAGTGACGGTCATGTAATTGCGCATGCGTAGCAGTACAGCCGGAAGTGCAATTCACCGACAGTTGGTGCAAGTTTGGAAGGTGAGCTAATGGGTAGATACACTTTCCTGTTTTTTTTTTTTTTTTTTTTTCCCCCCCACGAAAATCATTAAGAGGTAATGAATTTCTGTTTGTTTACATGCTTTGTTTATAAAAGTGTATAGATGGAAAACAGAAAGCAGCTGCATGATGTTAATTACTCTCTGTGTTGTTTTCAGGCAGAGATTCTGTCTCTGTGTGTTAGTCGAGATGAGCCTGAGGTGAGGCGCGTCCAGGCCACAATAATGTGTGAAGCCATAGTGATTGTGGACGGCGGACTGGCCACAGACCTTGAAGCAGCAGGTGTACAGATACAGGTACATTTACAGTCGATGCGAGTAAAAGAGCCTGATGGACATGATTGTGAATTGACCCCCCCCCCTCCCAATGCTGTTTGTTCCTACAGGGAGACCCCCTATGGAGTGCCAGAGTTTTAAATACCAATCCACAGGCAATCAGAGATGTCCATTACAGGTAACAATTGACACGTTTCTTCCAGTTACTCTCTTTTTTTTTTAAATTATTTTTTTTGCAGGGGGGTGCGGTGGCGCAGTGGGTTGGACCGCAGTCCTGCTCTCCGGTGGGTCTGGGGTTCGAGCCCCGCTTGGGGTGCCTTGCGACGGACTGGCGTCCCGTCCTGGGTGTGTCCCCTCCCCTCTGGCCCTACGCCCCGTGTTGCCGGGTAGGCTCCGGTTCCCCGTGACCCTGTATGGGACAAGCGGTTCTGAAAATGTGTGTGTGTGTGTGTGTGTGTGTGTGTGTGTGTGTGTGTGTGTTTTTTTTGCTGATGCTTTCATCCAAAGTGACTTACAATGTTTATACAGTAAACAGCTTTACAGTTTACCTATTACACTACAGAGGCCAGGGAGGAGTTCCACCTCCAGGGGTATCTCAGCTATGCTTTAAATGCACTTTGATATGTTATATGGTGGATTGTGATAATAAGATACAAAGTTACTGGACCGGGGTATAGCAATGATCCAAGATACCTTTAACTAAATTAGGTTTTTCCCCACTTTTTTTTTTTTTTTTTTTGTTAAATTGCCTAAACTCCTTTCTAGTTGGGGTTATGGTACATACACTGACTGCTGTTGTATATTTGGGAAGGAAATGTATCCTGTAGCTGGTAGTATAGTGGTTAGGACTGCTGTATTTGGCCCCGAAGGTCACAGGTTTGATTCCCACCTCCAGCTCTAGTACCTTTGAGCAAAGTACTTAACTAAATTGCTCCAGTAAAATTATCCAGCTGTATAAATGGATCTGTACTTCTGATTAGCTTAACACTGTAAGTCGCTTTGGAGAAAAGTGTCAGATAAATGAATGAATGTAAATGTATTTTAGTGCTGTGGTCTAAACCTGAAGTTCCCTCTGTAAACATGGAAAATAACTTTCCAAATGGAAGAAAACATTTGATTTGCATGACAGTTCCAGTGAATTGTGCAATATGTGGACACCCTTCTGGAAGTTACTAGAAAGTCCTGCACGATCATAACTGTGATAAACTGTAACCTTGCGACTCTGAGCCCTCGCTCATAGAGGACTCAGAATGGGGACTCAGGGTTGCAAGGTTAGTTTCACACACAGGTGTGATCGTGCAGGACTTTGTAATTTATTAGACATATTTACCTTTATATATTAGACATTTACTTTTTCTGTGTCCTGTCTCTACCTGTATGCTCTTGTGATCCTGTGCTGTTTATAAAACCATTACAAAAAGCAAATGAGTAAACATTATTTGTTAAATAAGTAATTACAGTGGGTCACACAATTAATTATTTGATAAAAGATAGTCGCCTGCCTCTGCTGTGGTGCCAACAATGTTACCAGTGACGGGAATCTGGTAATGCACAGTTTATTTTACTGTGGCATTTCTCAAACAATAATTCCTGCACAGTATGGGGTCAATAACAACAAGAGAGTTCCCCCAGTGGCCACCAAACTAAGGCAATAAACTTGTAACAGCAAAGTGTTCACGCACAATAAACATGTACACAAAAATTCAAAGGTTACCACTACACTAACAGTAGATTTACATTTATTTATTCAGCCAACATGTTACTTCACAGCTAATTACAGTAAGATAATGATTTACTCATTTATGCAGGTATTTAATTTTTACTGTATGAGTTTGGATTAATGATCGTCTTATTTTCTGTATTGTCTAGTGTGGGGCAGCGGATAGTGTGGTAGTTAGAGCTGCTGTCATCCACCCAAGTTCAAATTCCACATCCTGTTGTACCTTGAACAAGGTACTTACCCTGAAGCGATACCTGTAAAAATAGGTCATTTGGAAAATCATTGGTTATTAACATTTGCAATCCACTCTGTGGCCCTCTTTCTTTTCGTTCTCCATAGATGTAAGATCTTCAGCCTGCAAGATTACAATCTTGAACACAGTTCATATATGTGTATGTGTGTGTGTATATATACATTTTTTCTACTAAATAATAGCCTTGGATGTTTAAATTAGCCTTTGCACAACCTTGTAGTTTTTTGGTTTTAGATTTGAAGTTGAGATCTCTTGCTTTATGTAAAACCATTCACAGAATGACATCTATACAACTTTGGTTTTTTTATTTATTTTATTTTAAATAGGTTCCTCCAGTCCGGTGCAGATGTCATAACTACTGCAACATACCAGGCAAGCGTGAAAGGGTTTATCGAGCACCTGGGCCTGTCATGTGATGAGGCAAGTCAGCTACTGATGTCCGGGGTGCAGTTGGCCAGACAGACTGTTCAGGAGTTTATGGCCAACAGCCCTTTATCAAGCAAGTATTCTATATAATTTTTGTCCATAAATGTTAGTTGATGGGGGGGGAATAATGTCACAAACCCTAAAGCATTGGGGTTAATTCTACTGTTACATTTTTTAGGGAGGAAAGTGCCGATGGTGGCGGGTTCCATTGGTCCGTATGGCGCGTATCTTCATGATGGCTCAGAATACTCAGGAGCTTATGAGGAGGCCATGACTGTCGAGGTAAATCTGTGGTAATTTCTCCTAAAGCCATCCTTCAGTGCCCTACAATTCAGCGTAACCACCATCTGCTCTGGTCTCAGGAGCTGAAAGCTTGGCATCGACCACAGATCCAGTGCCTGGTTCAAGCTGGAGTGGACCTCATTGCCATGGAAACCATCCCAGGGCTTAAAGAGGCTGAGGCTTTGGTGGAGCTTCTGAGAGAGTTTCCTAATTCAAAAGCTTGGCTTTCCTTTTCCTGCAAGGTAATCTTCTGTCGGAAGTAATGAATAATCAGATAGAATCAGACTGGGAGAAATGTTGACTTTAACGCGATTAAGGAAATCTGTAAAGGGAGGTTCAGATACAGAGGTTTTCTGTCAATCTCATACATTCATTGTGTCATTGATGAGACAGGAAGTCACAGTATCTTTTTTTTTTAATGTCCAACAAGCATAAGCAAACCATGGAAAACATACAAGGGGATGAATACTTCTAGGTACTGCAAATGCATTGATAGAAATGTTTTTATTTCACCCTGTTTAAAACTTCCAACAGAGCAGATTTTAAATTTTTTTTTCTTCCTACACCACCTGGAGCTTCCAACATTGTGTCACTTTTAGAATACACATACACACACATTGGCTGAAGCTGCTTGTCTCAAGCGGGGTCACGGCGAAACGGAACCAAACTCGGCAACACAGGGCGTAAGGCTGGAGGGGACACACCCAGGATAGGATGTCAGTCCGTCACAAGGCACCCCAAGCGGGGCTCGAACCCCAAACCCGCCAGAGAGCAGGACCCAGCCAAGCCCGCTGCGCCACCGTGCCCTTTCTGGAATCCATAATAAATTTTTTTTAAAAAAAGAAAAGGGAAAAAAAAAAAAACGGGTAAATGGCCAAAGAACAGCAATGTTCACCAAGGGAGGATGGAGCAGATACAAAGCCAACCAGTGTCAGGAACTGCTCGTCTCGAGCGGGGTCGGGCGGTCTGGGGCCTGCCCGGTGGCGCAGGGTTGTGGGGGCACGTCCAGGGCAGGATCCCCATCCATTGCAGAGCACCCCCAAGGGGGGCTCGAGCCTCAGACCCGACACACAACGGGCACCGGCCAAACTCGCTGCGCCACCAGGCCCCCTGACCTCCCCCAGATACAAAGCAAACAAAACAAAGGGCTTCATGAGTGATTCTCCCAGCCATTCAGCTGTTATTCAGCTGACATCTTTGTCCAAGGTAATATACAATGTTGTATCACTAACTTTACAATGATGTGTTACATTTATACAGAAGGACATTCTCACTGGAGTATTTAAACTCAGTACCCTGCACAAGGTATTATAGTGGGTACTGGGATTTAGACAAGGAAACTGGTTTATAAGGAAACAGCGCTAAACAGGAAAGCAACAACTGGGCTGTGTGTGTGTGTGTGTGTGTGTGTGTGTGTGTGTGTGTGTGTGTGTGTGTGTGTGTGTGTTCAGAGACCATAATTCATCTGTTTGTATCTGTGCTGTTTGCCACGTGCTGGTTTCTTTTGTGTTCTAAATTGTAGAAATCCACCATTATACAGTATATACCATCCTAAACTATGTAGGTGTTAAACGGAATTTCCACTAAAAAGATAAGCAGATATTGAATGTCTGCATGTTTCTGAAAAAGCATGAAACCAGCACGGTGAACCAACTGAAATATAATTTGTTTCAGGATGAGCAACACATTTCCAGCGGGAGAAGGTTCTCTGAAGCAGTTCAGGTAGCCTGTCAAACCAAGCAGCTTGTGGCAGTTGGTGTGAACTGCTGTGCCCCTACCCTCGTTGAGCCATTGCTGGCCTCCGTCCCTCCGCTCAGCAGTCCTCAACTCAGCTGGGTTGTTTACCCCAACAGCGGAGAACAGTGGGTTCCAGGCACTGGGTGAGTGTAACAAATGCTCATAATGTTGTGACATGGCCCTTATCTGTAAATTATGTAGCAGAACAGTGTTACACAATTTTGAATAATTCAGTTTAAAAAGAGGACATTGTGCAATTTCAAGAGAATGATCAAAATCAGTCTATTCTGTCACTTTTCTCAGGTGGAGTACAGCAGCAGAAAACAAAACTTCATTTGCCAAACTTAGCTTACGGTGGAGAAAACTCGGTGCTTCTTGGATTGGTGGGTAGCATTTTTACTGAACAGTGTGTATAAGCTCTTTCGTGTATACAGTATGCACTGGAGTTCACCCTGCATTGCTTCCTCTAGGTGGGTGTTGTCGTATTGGTCCAGTGGACATTGCAGAATTAAAAAGACTCCATGGAGTCCTGGCAACAGACGCTACCTGAGAACTGATGCAGCAAAACTGGCAATAAGTGAGTCAGGTTGTGAAAGTGCAGAACTGCCACCAGAGAATGATGTGTTCAATGAAAAGGAGTGTATAGTTTCACTGCAAATGAAAAATCTCATCTCATTTCATCTCATCTCAATCATCACTTCAGTGCAATAAAAACATTACATTTTATAACAAGTAGTATAAATCTTTATTTATAAAGAAAAAGAACAAAAAGGTATACTAGCTGCAACATTTACAGTACATTTATAGTTTTTGTCTGGAGGAATAAGGACAATGGACCTTTGCTTGAAGAAAAGAAGGTATATGGCTGATTATGGTATAAGGAAGCAAGCGTGCAGTCTTACCTTGAACGTTTCACAGGATATACATGAGCACATTTGAAACGTTACCCCATTACTTTAGTTTAGTAATAAGGGAGTCCTTAGCTCTATTTCGGTGTTGCACTTGCATCTTAACAGCAGCATCACCCCATTTTACCGCTCAGGGACAGCTTCCTTACTAGTTTATGCAAGTCATTTTCTCCATCTAATACTGTACATCTACAAACAGAACAAAGTTGAGCACATGGGTACATAGGTTTACGGTTTAATCAGCATCTTCGGCTCAGCTGAAGCCGTCAAACTGTTTGCCACAGAATATTATGATGTTGAATATTAAAATAATACAGAAGCAAACTGTACATGTGTTAGATTCTTGTGATGATCTTACCAATGCGACAACCCACTGGACACACGGATGTGGAAACAGATGGAGCCGTCCAGCTCAAAGACACAAAGGGCAGGATGCATCATTTCACAGGAGATGCCTCTTCGAGCCTCTCACTCGGTGTTGTCTTCATCGACCTCGCTGTCAGGAGACCCCCCATGCCTGTAGTCGTACGTGTTAGAGTGACGTTTCCAAGTAGCCTCTGCATGATTCCCACTGCTCAGTGAGCGACCCAGGCGCCTGGCTGAGGGCTTCTCCTCAGAGCCTTCTGTAGCTCCACAGGCCACCCGCTCTGGCACCTGGTGGTGGAGGTCATGCCTCAGGTTTTCTAGGTTCAGGGCCCAGGGACCCAGCTTCTGCCAGTTAACCCTCTGGAAGGCCATGATGCAGTGCAGATTTCCACCCACCTGTCATTTAACAGAGATGTTACTCCACACTTTAACTCACTTTTATGGAAAATATCAATGCTGCCAAGTAATTCACTATGAAACCAGGGTTTTATGATGTAGTAGTAAAGGCCTTCATGCTCAGCAGTTAATTTAGTAAAGTTCATGCCACTGACCATTCCAAAGGATTCCTCCATAATCCTAAATACAGGCCAGGCTACCCCTATGACAAAGACTTGTGACATCAACTGGCTTCCCAACTGATTTAAATATGTTAATTACATACAAGAACAGTATTTATTTAATGATTCCATCTACACTATGGGGGGAGGGGGGGTGGTTTGTTAAAGGAACTTAAATAGTAATAATAAAAGGCACTTTCCTTCTTGGTTTTACGGTACTGAATGCCCCTTTCTGTGTGGCGGATGTCCAGGTATTCTGGGTTCTGTGTGTTGAGGTCTATCACAATATCTGCCCACCTAAATTGAAATGAATTTGAGTGGAATCAGCACAGCATTCATACACAAACATTTTTAAATAAAAAAACAGCCATACTTTTTGCAGTGAATGGCTGGGTGTTTCCTGCTTGGTTCTCCAATGAGTATCCAGTATTCCATTTCATTTTGTGGGAGATGACCCCTAAAAGGAAGTTTACAGACACACAACATATGAAGCAAGAATTTTACCTATTTTAAACTTACATGAAGGAGTAACTCACTCAACTTAGCTGAAGTTTTTAAAAACAGCAGTTACACATTTACATAATTAACAAGACATCAGCATGGTGCACTGAATGTCACCAAAGAGCCAGTAAAGTACTGGGTAATGGTTAGACTGATTTAGACTGGTCCCAGTTTGTGATGGGCAGCTGTCCAGTCCTGGCTGGAGATGCCCAACTAACTTACACAGAACCAGCAAATTCATGCACTGGTTGCACAGAAAAAGCAGGTCCTACCTGTAGGCCTTGGCTGCCTTCAAGGGGGTGGCTTCAAATCCCACAGGGCAGAAGTAGTGGTTCTGACAGTGGTATATATAGGCCATGGATTCATCCTTTAGCCCCTGGGTCAGCTTCATCAAAGCACCCTCAGCTGTTGGGGGAGGGGGGTGCATACATAAGCAGTGCTAAAACCTCAATCATTTGGCATTCACTTTAATCATCTCCTCTGTTTAAAAAGCATAACAAACCTAAGAAGGAAGCAATCTAGTTTACATTCACAAGACAATTTCAAAGTAAGGTTCAAATCATGCGTACATCAATTTTGTGAGTTATTTCCACACTGAGTTTTTATTTGCAGCATTTTTGTGAAATTGTATAATGCTAAACGGCAACTTGCATGTACGAAATCAAGCTAAAGTGACTTCAGCATCTATAGCAGAAATACAAGGACGCACTTTTACTCACCTGTCTCTCCGGCCGTCTTGTGTTTCCCATGAGGTTTATACAAAATGTAGGAACACCCTCGAACACGGAAGTTGTCATTGATCTGTCGAAACCAACTGTAGAAAAACGAAAGATAAAACATAAAATCAGGCTTGGACACCGCAGGAAGTGGGTAGCAGTGCCAATGGCCACCTGGAAAAGGTTAGGAGATGGAGATGTACCGTACCGCATGAGTGTGGCATTGCCTGTGAACGGGCCAAACTTGATCTCCTCGAATGGTGGCTGGAAACCCAAGATTTGCAGGGCTTCTTCTTGGGAAATGGGCGGGAGGCTGTAGGGACAGAACAGGCATCACTGGATGTATAATCACTTTACACTCCACAAGGCAGCAACAATGCACAGCACTGTAAACATCAAACTATTCAGCTTTCCACACGAAGTCATTCATAAATGTTCATTTCTATATTAAGTTTCACTAAACTTTAAGCAAATTCAATAATGAAGCTGAAGGCACCCAGAATCTATTACTGTAAACATCGCAAAGCATAATATAAGAAGCAAGTGGCACAGTGGTTGGGCTTGTCGCCTTGCAAGTTGAATGTCTCCGGTTTCAATCCAGCCTCCTGATGTAGAACCCTTGAGCACTTACCCTGACTCGTTCCCGTAAGAATACCCTGTTGTGTAAATGGGTACACAATTGTGAGTAGCTTGTTGTGGTACAAACCGAACACTGCGAGTCACCATTGACAAAGCTATCAGCTAAATAAAGTTTAACAAAAACAAACGTTCCTTCTCATAAGGCAGAAAAGTGTTTTGATATCTGAGTCTCTGTGAGACATACCTCCCAGATCCCAAGGTGCTGTACAAAAAGTTCCAGCAGGACACTAAGGAAGAGATTCCACAGGACGTCTTGTACTGGGGACGGCTGATGCAGTACCTGAGGTGCGGAACCATGGAACCTTATGTGACACTTCTCTGCAATCATAACAAACATAGCTAAACGCATGGCAAAAATGCGTGCTAAGGAGAACGTAATCCCAGGTACTACCCACCATCTCCTCAGGTCCATCACTTTTCTTTGCTTGATCTCCTCCAGTGTGACATGCTGCGAGGCATCTTGGAGATTCCTGCTGTGCTTGTCTGAGGACTTCATCTTCTTGGAGACAGATTTTTTGATATTGCCTGAATGAACCAAACAGACATTCGGATGGACGAAAACCAGAATGCCATTTATACAGGGGGTCAGATGATGTTGGGGTTTCATGCAAGCTATGGAAAAAGCTACCACTAATCAAATGCAGGCCCAGAGACTTAATTCCAGATGTGATGAATCATCTTTCTGATTATATCATCAATGCAGTTTACCGAGCGGCTGTTCTTATTTTCCTGGAAAAAACCCATCCAAATCTGAGGATTTTGAAAAAAAAAAAAAACTGGCAAGGGAGCACTGTATCTGCTGACAAACTATACAGCTGTGATCAAATGCATATTTCTAACCAACTAGAAGAACAGAGTCAGTTCTCACAGCCAAATACAAGGAAGCACCACTTACTTGCCCTGTTCTTCCTGGTCAGTACAGCGTCAAAATCAGTTGTGTCAATCTCCCAGGCCAAAACGGGCTTTGTGTGGCTGGAGGACATCACTTCCATATCACAGTCCCCAGGAAACGCTACATGTGTGCAGCCTGCTTGCGCCTGGGCACAACTGGATGTGTTGGACTGAGCAAAAGGGGCTTCGCCGGCGTCCCGTGAGGCAGTGGGGTTGTCTCTAGGCGTGCTAGACGGGCGATACACCGAGGCAGCCTTGTTGAGCAGAGCGTAATCCGAGCAGACCGTGTAGAACTTCTCCTTGGAGTGTGTGACAGGGCAAGTCCATGGGAGCTGGACCTCAGCACTGGACGCACGCCGTGCTCTCAGGGCGTCCCTGGGGAACAGTGCCGTCTCATTGTCCCGGCTCGGGGGGTGTTTGGGGGCTCCCTGGTCACTGGTCGTGGATAAGCTTTCTCCTTGACTTTCCGCAGTGTTAGGCATTGAACGGAACTTGGATGGGAGGAGAGAGAATTGTTCTTTGCTTGAGCAAAGCGATAAAGCAGAATTCCACCCTCTGTTTGGACACCTGCTGGAGAAAACCAGTAAAGCAGACAGTAATACACAAAGAGCACTTCACTGTTACGCCATGACAACTCATTTTGGGGTTTAGGCGGTGGAGGCGACTCACTGACGTGGATGGATAACAATATACTTGTTTGCCTTGCACCATTTTCTAGGTGAAATATACACACTCAGCCCTCCTACAACGGAATAACATACAAAGAAAAAACTGGTACAACAGCTTTTTCATACAATTAACTTCTTATTCAATACAGCATGGTTTTCACTTGGTTACATTGTCATTTCACTTCCACAACAGTTATTTTATTGACTATGTCTTTCACTCTGCAAAGCAAAAAGTGCGTCCTCCATAAAACCAATTACTGTATATACACATCACATATCAACTGAAATAGCAGATTCACACACACACACACACACACACACACACATTTTCTGAACCGCTTGTCCCATACGGGGTCGCGGGGAACCGGAGCCTACCCGACAACATAGGGCGTAAGGCCGGAGGGGGAGGGGACACACCCAGGACGGGACGCCAGTCCGCCACAAGGCACCCCAAGCGGGACTCGAACCCCAGACCCACCAGAGAGCAGGCCTCAGCCAAACTCGTTGCGCCACCGCACCCCCCGAAATAGCAGATTCAAAACTGTTAATACCTTCAGCTGACTTACAATATTATGCTACTTACAGTGATTTACAGCAGAAATTCACAGTAAGCAGGGGACAGCTGCTAGCAGTTACAGCCTTTCAAAGGTGGCGGGTTCAATGCCCCTCTCCGGCTGTAGCACCCATGAGCAAGGTACTTACCCTAAATTGCACCAGTAAAATTACTCAGCTGTATAAAGGGTAGATAACTGTAACCTTAACATTGCAGGTCACTTTGAAGAATAGCGTCAGCTCAATGAATACATTTAGCTTTATTTAGCAGACGTTTTTCTCCAAAGCAACTTCCAATGAATATGTAGTGTAATCAGCCCAGACACCTTATTCACCAAGGTGACTTACACTGCTAGATATACTACTTACACTGGGTCACTCATCCATGCATCAGTGGAACACACTCTCGTCACACTCTGGGGGAATCTGAACAGCATGTCTTTGGACTGTGGAAGGAAACCGGAGCACCTGGAGGAAACCCACGCAGACACAGGGAGAACATGCAAACTCCACACAGACTGAGCAGGGATCGAACCCACATCCTCTCGCACCACCTAGCCGCCGTAAGACAGCAGCGCTACTCAATGTGAGTTCCTTGCTCAGGGGTACTACGAAGGAGCTGTCATTAAATATTTGTCACAGCGTATGAGACATGTGCTTCTGAATGTTATTTATGTCAACCATCCATGACCCAAAATGTCAAAAAGTCCTGATCAAGGGCTGTGTGTGCTGTGTCTCACACCCTGGCCTGTGCTTCCAGGATAGATGCTGGACCTCTGACCTGGTATTAAACACCTGCTTATTAACAGTGAGGGAGTGAATGAAAATATTAAGAATGAATATAAAATATTAGAAGACAAGCGAGAAATAATCACTGATAAATACATTTACATTTATTCATTTAGCAGACGCGTCTCCAAAAGCGATGTACATCTCAGAGAAATACAATTTGTGTATTAAATTAGGAGAAAGAGAGACAAAGGTGCAGACGTGTGATTCTTGTAAACCTGGTCTGTTACTTTCTACTTGACTTATCTTATGCACCGACGTTCATCGCTCGACTCGAGGTGCACAAAACTCAGGATAGATGGATCCTGATCACCTTCCTACAATAAAAATAATGATAAAAAGCTACAAAAATTGTTGCAGTTGTCACTGACACGCACTAAAACCTCTTGTTTTAGCGGTGTCATAATTAATTATCTTGCATTTTTCAGTGAAGTAACCGACCATCCCCCCATCAAACGGTAATTCGATCTCCGCACAACACAACCCCGCCGGAAGTCGCTTCAGCCAGGCCTCGTCCCACCGAATAATAGTGATCCCGCTCTGTGAATAACTGCAGTATTATACATATGTGACGTTTAAAATAACATATCTAAATATGACGTACGTCGCAGCTGAATATTACATAATAATGTGAGTGACGACGGACGGCCGAGCTTCAGTGTGAGCTGCTGTCCCCTGCACGCGGACACAAACACAGTCAGTGACTGTGTGTGTGGACGTTAGAGCAGCAAAGAGTGCATTATTATTATTATTATTATTATTATTATGACGCTGTGTGGGTACTCGACATGTCCTAATGTTCGCCTCCCCGCGTCTCCACCATCACATCGAGGCTCACTCACTCACCGCCGGGTTCGCGGCGCGCGCTCGAGCCGCTCGACACGGACTCCACCACAGAACCACGTCCGGTGAGCGCGCGCACAAATTTCCCGTTACATGTCTCGGTGCGGGAGACGAAGAGGCGGAACCGAGGACCGCGGAGCTGCGCTTCACTCGCCGGGGAAGGGCACATTCGCATTAGTACACACACCGCCGCACGTACCTGTTTGCGGTGGTGAGGGGAAAAGCGGGCTCCGCAGCTTCCGCGCCGGCGCACGAGCGGGCCGAACCACTGCGCACGCGGGGCCGCGACACCGGCGCCCGCGAAGCGACTCGTCAGGCGCGAGCTGCAGTAGCGCAACGCGGCCACTAGTCGCCTGAAGAAAAATGCGTAGAAATAGAGGCGCCGATTCAGTGTGTGGGAAGAAAGGTTTTTTTATATATATATATTGAATAAATGCGAACACCGGCTGTCTGGTGTGTTTATAATAAACAACAGGAACTCCCGTAGGCATCTTCATTTCTCACGGACATCAGGAATGCCCGTTGTCGCGTGCGTTGACAGTAAACAGAGACACCCTACATGATGATGACCATCGTGTACATGTCGGTGTTTTTACACTCCTAGTACACCACTGGAATACGCCGTGGGCTATTGCTAGGTGTGTTTATCATAAAGAGCAACACCCATTTCTGACAAATGTTCTCTGCTTTGTGGGACATGTGCGGATACCGATTCTGGGTTAACGTCACCTTTCTGAAAGCTCCAGGGCAAATCTCTTCTCGCCATCAAAGTTTGAACAGGGAGTTATGGCAACTAGGTGCTTGTTGTTAACCCTAACTAGGTGTATGTGTTGAGGTGGTGTGGTTACCAGTGCGATAAGTCCATGTGATCTTGGTATAAATGTGGCATTGTAGTTTTAGTGCTTAGAGCTGTTGCCTTTAGGGCCCAAAGGTCACAGGTTCAAATCCCACCTCCAGCGGTAGTACTTGCGGAATGAAATTCTGTTTTACGTATTCTATTCTGTAACATTAAGTTGTGGTGCAGTAATCGTGCGAACGTTGTACACGTTTTTGAGCCGTTGTTTGTATTGTAACAGCGCTGAGGGGAGTAAATGTGTAAATAGTTGGCATTAGTGTTTATGTGTGTGTACATAGTTGTGTGTGGTTTCTGATTGGTTGTCGTCCTATTTATGTTCAGTGTTCGAAAGTGGGATTCTGGGGAGTCCCGGGGGGAACCCTTTAACCATAGGGTGCAGCAGGGGGGCTGGGAGTGACCCAGGGGGATTCTGAGGTGTTCTGTGTCTTGTACTGTCTGAAGTGTCTTTGTTAAGACTGCTGTTGGAGATATGTATGCTTTCAATAAAGAGTATGTTTCTAGTAGCTCTGTGGAGGGATGCTACAGTATGAAGACTGTTCCTCTAAGATAAGGAAGCGTGTGCTTGTACAGGAACGCCCTAGTGCGAGACCAGAAATCGCAACGTTTCAGCTAAGGGCACGTGTGCTTAGAATAGGATTGGAGTATCCGAAAATGAGGACCTGCTTACGTGACTAAACGTGACTGGTATGTTGCGATAAAAGGATGTCTTTTGCGCCTACACCTACAGACAAGCTTGGGGTGGAAACAACAACTCTGCCCCTGTGTGTATAAACATCTGCCTGCTTGCCTGCATCGGTGTGACTCTCCCAGGAGGCTCACCCGTGCGCACGTATTGCATTAAAGGCTTCTGTAACCTGAGAGAGAAGTTGATGTTGTTCTTCCCTACCACGTACTCTCGAGCACGGTACTTATCCTCAGTTATGCCAGTAAAATTATGTATAAATGGGTAAACATATTGTCGGAAACTTAACGTAAGGGAAGCTCATAGCAAAGTGGTGAGAGCTGCTTCCTTTGGAGTCAGAGGTTCAATTCCCACCTCTGGCTGTAGTACCCTTCAGCAAGGTACTTACCCGTAAACAAAAAAATTGTCTAGGTGTGTAAATGGTTGTTAGACGGTTAACATTAGAAGCTGTTTTGGAGAAAGCATCAGCTCAATGAATAAATCATTTCTGTTATATATGGTGTTGTGTACTGTATATTTTTACACCGTCTTCCCACATGTCACACCGTTGGCAGGAGTTTTCACAATAATATGTCAAGAATACTCCCGCTGCCAGGTGTGTTTAAACACACAAGGCACTGAACCAGCCCTTCACACACACCACATTACAGTGTTTTGCCCACTGAGAACTTAATATGACACACACACACACACACACACACACACACACACACACACACACACACACACACACACACACACACACACCGGCTGAACCGCTTGTTCCATACAGGGTCACGGGGAGCCGGAGCCTAACCCAGCAACACAGAGCGCAAGGTTGGAGGCGGAGGGGACACACCTAGGATGGGATGCCAGTCCGTAATATGAAACAGGGGCAGTGAAATCTGACATCTTAATAACTCTTTTCTTATGATGTTTCAATGATGATACGACTGGAATCACAGAGACTCACCATGGTTTTTGGATTGTTTATCAAATTCATTTCATAGAAATGTTGAAGGTACATTTCTGTTAATAAACTGTCTGCTTTACCAAAGAACTGAAACAGAAAATAGTATATATAGTGCATTTTCTGCTTTAATTTTTTTCCATTAAGTTACACTGCCAGTTTTAAATTTTCCTACCAATGAAGTTATACCAAGGTTTCATCCTGTGCTTTTTCCACCTGCCAGTATGATGTTTACACACCGTACTGTACACCATGATGGATTAACGTGGATCTGCCAGTAAAGTAACTGGCCAGTGCAGATTTCAACTGAACTATACTGAACTGAATTTAATTTCTAATTATTTTTACAGCATTATTGTTATTATTGAATTACTTTTATTTAATTTCATTCTAAGTTACAATGTTAGAAG